>NC_046223.1:5340367-5448205 GCF_009819885.2 Catharus ustulatus | reverse complement strand
TTTAGGAGAAGATTCATGTTTCATCTTCATTGTAGCTGATCCAAATGAGGGTACTTTCTTTCCAAGTTTTGAGTGTCCATAAAAATGATCAAGGTAGGAACTTAGCTTGTTTTTCCAGTCTCTATGTGACAATGGTTATTAAAAGAAAAAAAAACTAAGAAAGAGAGAAAAAAGCAAAAAGAATAGCAAGACAGTAAGCTTTTTGTTAGAATACATGATCTCTTTCCAAACAGAATGGATTTTCCATGGTAATGGGAATCAACCTAGCATGAGTGAATTAATTTTGACTACTAAAATAAATCTTTGACAAGATGATTATATAGGATCAGTTGCAAGATTATTCTGTTTATTTCACAGTTGAAGGACAAGTGGATGGATTGAGTTAACCCTACCTTAGGCATGCTGGGCTGTGCATCTCATTTGTTCTCCTTTATTGTCATAAACACTATTGTCTGTGTTGTCAATAGCTGGCCTTAACCCACATGGCCATAATAAATGCAGTTATTTGTGTGTTGGTTGTGATTCAGAAGGTATTTACAGTACCAATAATAATACCACGTTTCAGAACATGTATGGAATAAAGGCTTAGTACCTTTTTTCTCTTCTTTCCTTTAAAACATCTTTATATTCTGAACCATCTGGTGCTGATGATTCCCACATAGCAAGTACTTGATGCATGGTGGAGATACCCTGTCATACTGCTGCAGAGATGGCCTTCAGTGCAGTTCCATAGTTTAAAAATGTGACAAGCTACTATTTGAAGAGCATCTTTTATATATCTGTAAACATACTGACAAATTTATATACTTAAAACATGGAAGTTTTTCCATTTTAACAGTCTTGTTGATTAAGCTGTGGGACTCAGCGTTGATTTTAGCACACAGGAACAGTCTGCAAACTGTTACGTCTTGATGTATGCACAAATATGCCAGTGTAGATATTTTTCTGAGAAAATATGAAAACACATAATGATTATTTGTGTTGATGTGCATTTGGTTCTTTTCATGATTTGCTTCAAAATGAAGCCATTAAAACTGGCAAATAAGAATATTAAGCCTGTGACGAGCCTTTCAGAATCCACAGAGAAGGCAACATGCTTTAAATGAATAAAAACCTGCCTAAGCACTTAGGCTAGGTTAACAAAAAAGGATACAGACCTTTTTTTATCAGGATGACTTGATTTACAGAAAACATTAGGCATCTCAGTTAAACTGACAAATTATAACACTTATCCCTACAGCTATTGAAGTGATTTTTCTGGATTGACATTTGCTTGTTAGTGTTATAGCCCTCCTGTTATAATATGTTATCTTAAGCCTCAAATCATATTAAAGTGTGATTACTTAATACCTGTTTTTGTTAATGGGCTTTTCATGGGGAGGTGGCATTACCTGACTGTAAGTTAGATTTTTTTTGTAAGATTACATCAAGCCCAGTAAAAAGAGGCAGATAAAGCTACCAACATCTCCACATAGTTTGGGAGTCCTTTGAAATAGATTTGTTAGTTTTGTGTCACAAAATCCTTGTTGCACTGTTATGCTTTGAGGAACATTGTGCAGGGCCAGGAATTGGATCTATGATCCTTGTGGGTACATTTCACCTCAGAAAAGTCTGTGATTCTCTGGACTGCTGGTGTATGTCCTTCTGGTACTGCACAGATAAATTAGGCAAAGAGTAACAGACATTCACAATTAGAAAATGATTCCCCACTGAATCCCCCAAGCACAAAAGACTGCACATTTACACAAGGGTGTTTAACAACAGAGAAATCATTGCATATTTTCTGAACTTTGATGAAACAGGGGGATTTATGTTCTTACCAGTTGCCTTCCAGGGAATGAATACAAAATGTAATGGGAATGTCAGTGTGTATCTCTAGTTCCTATCTCCTCTACACTCTTCTCCTCTAAAACAGCATATTTACTTCATATCAGGTAGATCAAAATAATTCTGCCATATCTTATCATGCCTCTGCAGGAATATTATGGCCATGATGCCTGCACAGCCTAGAGCTTGCTTTGGCAGTTGTTTTGCAAGTCAGGGTTGAAATTTGCAGGAATAAGTTGGTAAAGTCCTGGAAAGAGTTGCAGAGTCTTGTAAGTTTGAAGACCTCTCAAAGCTTACCTAGGCTGTTGCTGTGGTTAAATGTCCAAAGGGATACCAAAAGCACAAGAGCTCAGGTGAGGTGTGCTTTATGGGATGGTAGCAGGGTGCACACCCTCATTCCTACTAATTTAGAAGGCTTGTACCCACTGTGCCACCAGTCGTGATGATGGAAATCTGTGCTCTAAAGGATGGCTCCTGAACTCAGAGGGGCACCAGGGGAGTGGCTGCTCGTATCCAGGATATTGCTGTGCTGTGCTTGAGAAGTTGGGATCCTGGTAATGGATGGTGAGATGTGCTCAGTGGGTGCTGCAAAATGCAGATGGTGGCAGTAAAATTCTCTCTTGCTGCAGCAGCTCATCAAGACCCAGCCCCAGCCTGCACTGTTTTAGTGGCATATCTGGGTGTGTTGCCAAGGTGTTTGTGTTGGCAGTGGAGGATGTGCAAAGCTCACTCCAAGTTAGATACCTGTGTCTGTGGGTAGGTACACTGCACCACACACCTGTCCATGGCATGGAACCTGCCAACCCTCTCTTTTTCTCCAGGCAGATAACCACAGTGAAGTCTTGTACCTCATGGCTGATGTGTGCTTTTTTTGTGCCCTTTTCAGTATGCTGGAGGAGCACTCACTGCAGCAACATGGCCCAGTGTCACTCATTACTTTACCTGTTTTATCTTTTGTGAAATTGAGCCTTTAGCCAGAATTGCCTGAGCTGCTGCTCCAGCAGTCAGTAAACTGTGAGGCACCTCGAGCTCATTTCTCTCAAGTAATTTGATTCCCACGTGCCTCCTGAGATTGCTTTCTGGCTGGAAGTGGAAAAGGGGGGGATGGGGGTGCAGATGGGAACAGACCAGAAATGTTATGGCAGGCAAATGTAGATGAGAGATAAAAACAATGAAAAAGCATGTTTTAAAAGATCTCATCTCACTTTATCTTCTTTTAACCCAGTCCTATAAATAAAAATGTTTTTCTGTTTGAGAATCAGAGATACAGGGGCTTTTGTGCTGGTGCAAGGTTTGCTAGCGGAGGCTAATTCCATCCTTCTTCTACATATAGTTAGCAAAGTAATCCTTTCCATAAAATTGCCAGAAATGTGTGCAAAATGCTGATTAGGTGATTCTTTTTGGGGGGATAGCTGATCATAAAAGGCTCTGATGAATTTCAAAATATTTAGTGAAATTTTACACAGAATTCAAGGCTGTTTATTTAGGTAGCTGAGCTGTTTCCTTCACGTTGTGGTGACTTAGAGGTAATTGAACACCAGTTTTCTAGAAAAGGTTCTATTTAAGACTGGTTAGCATGGCAGCAGTTTCTAAGCAGTGTACAATTTATGGAGAGATTCTATACAATCCCCAGTCCTTTATCACCATTTTGGCCAACTACACTGCTGCAAGGGATTGAAAAACAAGCCCGAAAGTTGCAGTAATTTCACGATTATAAGCTGCACCTGATTGTAAGCCACACGTCCAGGGTGTCAGCAACATTTCGTTCTTTGTCCATATATAAACCGCACCGAATTGTAAGCTGTACTTTTGTTCTCAGCGAGGATCCGTGCACACGAGGTAATGAATTAGTAACGGAATCACGCAACCACAGAGTTTACTGGCTCGGCGCTGGCCGGCGCTGCCCCATGCCACTGCCGCTCGGCAGGGCTGGCCTGCACTGCCCCACGCTGCTGCCGCTCAGCAGGTCCGGCCACTGGGCTCGTTGCCTGCACTGCCACTGCCGGGCTCATCCCGGCCCGGCGCTGACCCACACTGCCGGCAGGAGCCCTCCTCTCCCTGCCGTGCAACAGAGTAACCAATTTGTAACAATTGCACCATCGCGGGTTTTACTGGCAGGTGCTCAATTCGCGAGCTTGGCTTGGCCCGCGGCTTGCACTTCCGGGTTGGCAAATTTCCCAAACTTTGTTCATCTATTGGCCGCTCCTGAGTGTAAGCCGCAGTTCCGGGTTGGGACCAAAACTTTAGTCAAAATGGTGCGGCTTATAATCGTGAAATTGCTGTAATCTTGCTGGAGGGAGAACTGTTCTGAAAATAAACCATTCCGTGCATAAACAATAGTATATCAGTTGTCTGAAATATGCATTTGTCCCTCTGCATGGTGTTCATTTTATGTCCAGGCAGAGCTACCATGCTCAGGAATGGAATTTCTGTGTGAAGAAGTCCCAGTTTGTTAGCTAGGATATCACTAATTTGAGCAGATGGTCTGCTCAGAGCTCTGTGATTTTGTGTTATGAAATGAGGCTGTTGGAAGTCTCTGCTTTGGGTTTTGTTAGTGGTCGTTAGTTGGTGTCATGAGACATATGCCTTGATGATATCAGCAGCATTATTAAATGTTACAAGAATTTATTTTCCCAGCAGCATTGGGAGTATGCACAGTAACATTTGTAGGGTCTAAGCTAGTTTTTAATCTCTGACTTGGTAAATGTATGATTTAAAATGTAAAAATATGCTTTAATGAGAAATGTATTCAAAGGAGGCACATGCTGAATGTTGGTATTATCCAGAATTTACTGTTTTACTTGCGTTTTTTGATGAATGGTTGTCATCTGTCACTTCAAAACAGTACACATGTTGCTGGAGCAAATCTTTGCAGAGGCAATTTACAGGGAGTGATGTTTTGGGAATGTGATTCAGTGAAGGGATTTTGGGTTGGTTTTTTTCCTAATCTTGCATTGCACAAGTTCTGGAAAAGTGTTAAAAAAGATATAAGTAAAAAAGCTGAAAATTTGTAATTTTTTGCAGTATCTGTGTTTCAGTTTATGGTGCAACGCTGGTGTATGATGTAAGAAAGGCTGTATCTACACAGCCGTATGCTAAATTTCATGACTCTTCTTAACCCTGTTGCTTGCTTGTCCACTGTGCCTGCAGCTGCACCTCTTCAAAGCCTGTTCTATTAATCTGACCTACTGAGCTTATGGGGTCTTATTTTTAAATCCTCACAGAAATGATTTGCTGCACCCAGGTTAAGAATTGAAAGGAAAATTAAATTAAGGTACCTAAGTAATGAAAGCATCCTTGGATTTGATAGGTAGAAGCCATCAAAGCAAAAATCTGTATCCCTGGAAAGATTTTTGATATTGTTTAGTGCTAGGGAGAATTACCATTGCTAATATATCGTGCAACATAAGGCCTTAAATTCATAAGCATATGAATTCTTTTATTTCCAAAGTTGTTTGTTATGATTTAGGTCATAAATTGAGAGATTTCCAACTCAAACATTTCTCTCTTTATAAGGCCTACAGCATTGGGGTCATAGTGTGGTGTGGTTTTGCTGACAGATAAATTTTAAAAAAAGCCTTAAGAAATGTCTGAATTTTTCTTGCTGCCATGAAATGTAAGCCCAGCATTTGTTACTGTGATGTAGGGGTTGAATGGTTGCCTGCCTAGTATGACACATGTATAATTCTTGTTTCTTGTTCTTGAGCAGTGGACTTTTCTTAACTAGAGACAAGTTTAAAAAAAAAAATCCAATAAAGCATTGTTCTGCCTATTCTCAGTTCTTTTTAGCTGGGGAAAAAAATGTAACAGATGTTACCTAAAACCTTTACACAAATCTGTGAAGGAGGGAGTTGACCAACTGTAATTCCAAAATATTTTGAAGAATAGGAAGAAAAAATGCCCAGATTTGTGTTTTCTTATATATAAAAGAAATATATGTCTTTTATTTATCCCTCATTTCTTCTCTTTTTAGGTTTTCCAAATGAGCCTGCTGCTGTCATTGCCCTTAACACTATTAAGGAATGGTTAAGCAAGAATCACAATGAGGTATGGAATATTTTTTTTTTTCAAATTTGTGTTTAAGGTTATGGTCTTTGACTCCAAAACTGTGAAAAGAGTAAACATAGGCTTCAGCCTTGAAGTCTTTCATTATATAGTCTTAAGACCAGTGAAGTCAGGTCAGGACAATATAGTCAGGGGAAGATTTTTATATCTAAAAGCTGTACTAGAGTTCAAAGGAAGTACCTTTGTTTGAAACCACACTGTGCATTTCCTGTGCATTATAATCTTTCCTGGCAAAGCAGAAGACTATTCTCTTCCTAAGCTGTTTCTGAGTGTCAGAGTTTTCAGATAATAATGAGGAGATTCTTGGAAAGGAAACGTGGATACCAGTTGTCAGTGGAAACAGCCACCAAAGGTCTGTGGTGTTCTAGGGTCACTTTACAGTCAACAGCTGTAGGATCCTTTTTTCTATTTTCATTACTTTTCTGGTTTGCCTACTATTAAGTATTCACGTTCCCAGAAACACTCACTAAATATATGATTTTTTAATAGTGCTGGTCATCTTCCAGTGGCAACATAATAGTGATTTTTTTGCATAAGACAAAAAATGCTTCTCATAGAAGGATCTGCATCTCTTCCCTTTCTAGTGTTTGTCTTTCTGTGTCCCTAGTGTTGGGTTGGACAAGTGCAGCAAAAAAAGTGGCAAAATAAATAAAATGATCATGTCTTAAAACTGATGATAGCCAGCAGATTTCAGACAGTTAAAGTTATTTGGTATTTTGTCTGAAAACATTGAACAAATCAAATTGAAGAAGCACTGCATAAGGATGTAATTAGTAATATTTTTCCTCTAGCAATATATTAAAGGAACCTATTTTTTCCCCATAATCTGACGTGTCAGGGTGTGAATTTATTTGGTTTATATGCTTTGGTTTGGGTTTTTTGCCAAATTTGAATTGAAGGGAAGTAATATGTTGAGATTTGAGCAGTACAATTGAGGTTTTCAAACCTGGAAGTGCACTAAAGGAGTTCATACCTGTTTGGACACTGATTCTTATAGCACTGAGTGGTTATTTGCTGTGGCTTTTGCTTCCCACAGCAGGAAATCTGAGCAGTGAAGCAGGAATTTTGGATGGACAGACTTCATTAACACTATTAGGCTTAGCCCTAAACTTACATTTTTGGGATCTTATCTGTTTGTGATTTTAACCTTGATTTGTGAGGCTAAAACCAATATGTTTGTGGTGCTTACCACTTATCATTTCTCCTAGCTTCATTTTTACCACATAATTTAAAAGTTTAGGCTAAAAGGTTTGGTTTTGGTTTTTGCTCCAGAAAAAAGCTTTTCTTCCTCAAAAACTGAGTCTGTATTGCATATATGCCTCCTGCCTTGCTCCTCATAAACTCCAATTTAACCAGAATTACTTTTAAATAAATAGCTGTAGCTTATAACGTTTGGACAGTGAAAGGAGCCCAGGCTGTCCTAACTACAAAGCAATTATTTGAAGTTATCACACTCATCTTACACCACAGTTGTTCTTTTCAATTTGGACTATTACAGCTCGTAGTTGTTGCCTTTAATGTTGTTTCCCTAATCCTGAATCCCAGCCTACCCAAACTGAGGTCTCACTCTGTTTGATGCACTTGAAGACATATGGGTGGTGAAATTATTGCATATTACTGATTATGAGGATTCAGAGCTGTTCCCCCAGAGTTTTTGTTGATTTTCACACAAAGTGGAGTATTAGGTTTTTGTCTAAGTATGGTTTGAGGGTTTGTTTATCCACAATTTTGTACTTTCTCACAGGAAGCTTATCCTCTTCCTAAGGTTTTTCCACAATTCACTGTCTCGAGTTTTAGATTATGGCATACTAGCATGTTTTACCATGTCATAAATAAGACAGCAACAAAATAAAGATGCTCAATTTTATAGAAGTAACTTATGCAGTAAAAGGGATCTTTGAGAAGCATGCCATTACTGGGTTGCTGTTTCTTAATGTGTACAACAAGGTGAGCATGGTTATCTGGTTTAACAGAACTGATGTAGCTCTGTGCCAGGTGTCAATTTGATTTAATTTATATTGTTGTGGAATCACAGAATGTTTAAAGTTCATCTAGTTCCAACCCCTGCTATGGGCAGTGATGCTACCCCTTGGACCAGGCTGCTCAGGGCCCCATCCATCCTGGCCTTGAACATTCCAGGGATGTGTCCACTTACTCCCTTGGACTAGACTTTGTAGTAGTAATATTATACGTTACCCAAGCTTCTCCCCAAAGTAGCTCATCATACAGAAATGGAATGAAGAGGACTTTCTGTGCTTTAATCCAGTCTCCTCTTATTGCACACAGCCATATGATACAATCCTTTCTATAAAGTTCTGTCTTAAAGACAGATCATTTCCCACTGCACCCACTAGGTATTTAAATTCACATTTTCCAGTCTAGGAGCAAAACCTGTAATGCTTTGGCACAAGGGCAGCTTTTCAGAGTGCTGCCCACATCTCACTGCTGTTAGCACTGAACAGACCTGCTCCCCTGCTACTGCCTGCACTGTCAGGATGAGTTGGTGTGTCCAGCTAACAGCATCGCCTGAACAAGAAAGGCCTCCTACACTTGCCTCTGCCAGAGTTAAATTAATCAAAGTCAACTTCTTCCCCTGAACCTTTGTTCTGCAATCTGCCTTACCTGTGAGAAGGTTCTGCTGCTTTAGTCCCAGAGGTGTCTGGCAGCCAGTTATGCCCTTGGACCTAACCACTCACTCAGGTCTCAGACTCTCTGATTGTAGAATGTGAATTGGCTGATTGAATTCAAGAAGTTTTACTGCAAGATAGATAGCATGTTCACTGGGGAACCTGCCTCCATAACAATATATCTGGTAAAAACAGGTGAATAAGATGGAAAACCGACAAATTTCCAAGTCTTTTGTTGTGCTCTACAGCAGTCTCCTCTGCCTTCCAGCAACCCAGGAATCTGTGACAAATTTGGGAAAGATAAGGGAATATTCTTGTTTTCACCTCTCTACCTCCCTATATAGCATCTTTCCTTTGATGCTATAATGAAGATTTTTAAGATACTGATATTAATTCCAAATACAAAAAAATCAATTGCTATATTCCTTAGTCAGCCCAGGGGCCTGAAAATGTAACTTGAATGACTCCTGCAATCTGCGTTAGAGTCCTGCAAGTTTCTCTGTCATAGTCTTTAAAAGACAGATGATTTGCATTTAATAAAAGGTTTTCTTATCCAAGCCCATGGTTATGCTTGACCCCTCAGGTGTTTGTATAAAAACTTATTAGCATGCTTAACTCTGATGTCACTTAGATGAATGTCTCATTACCATGCAAATGGAGCTAGCTACTTTTGGAGGTTAATTGTTACAAAGCAACAGAGAGGTATTTCTATTGTAATTTACTCATCATACAGCCACCATAGTCCAGCAGCCTAAAACTCAACTACATAAAGTTAGCTGGGAAAAATAACCTCATTGTAAGATCAGTTGTGTGTAGCAGCAGCACTGTTCCACTCTGGAAATGAAGCCCTTAGTCAAACTAATCTCTGGCCATGCTTTACACCAAGGTTTGCTGACTTGCAGCCAGGGGGCAAATCTAGTTTAGAAGCTGGTAAATGGTGTTATGCTGTAAGTGTAGAAATCCCTTGGAGCAATCTCCCAGGTATGGCCTCAGTCAGCAGAAGTGGTTAATTTACTGCAGACCACCTAGGCTATCTCCTTAGCAAACTGGGTTTTCACATTTCACCAGTGCTCTAGGAGTTTAATAGAATTCTTCAGAGCACAAAATAGATTTGGAGTCCACTCTTTAGGAAATTACACCCTGGCATTCATTTTAAAATGCACATTAAGTTCTTTAAACAGGTCAGAATGTTTCTTTCTGGCGTAATTTTGCAAGGTTTGAGGTGCTGCCAGCTGATTTCCTGTGATGGTATCTCAAAAACCTTGTGACAGCTTTAAATACTGGGCCCTGTTACATTACTAGGGGTGATGAGGAGAGGGTTATCTTTTTCTAGGAATGTTTGCAATAATATAAATTATCTACTTTTTCTTTGCTATATTTCTCAAAAGGTTGAAAAGTAAAAAGACCTAAGTGTATGCCTCACCATACAATACACGGACATCAAAAGCCTCAGGACTTTTTCACTGCTCAAGAAAAGACTTTAATTTAACAGCACATTTAGTTCAAAGTATTGTTCTTTCTCTTGCACAGTATCTCACAACATTTATTACACATCCTGGTAGAACAACAACTAGGAAAGTGCAATGGCAATGTGTGTGCTGTTGAAATAACTGATAGAAATTAAAATAAAGGGGAAATAAATCTACACATTCATGGTTTTTTCATTAGACTCATTGCTGAAAAGAGACTTTTTTCTTATTTTGCCTGAAGTACATGAGAGGTCCTTGTCTTTTAGCAGATGGTTATGTATCCCACAGCCAAAAAAAAGTGAACATTTCCAGCAGCAGGATGAGCCAAATCCCATCCCAGTCCAGCTAAAATTAGAGGAACTCTGTTTTAATGGGGGTGAGAGGTAGCCAGGATCACACTTGCTGTACTCCTCCAGACAGAAATGTTCATGAGGAAACCCCTGTTTGTCTGGTTAGGCACACTCCAAGGTAGGTGCCCTGCACCTGTGCTTCCTATGGTACTGTACTCCACCCAGATAGGATATGTGGGGATATTTCCCACTACTAAGGTAGCAAAAGGCAGGATATCTCACACACCTAAAATGCTGCTGGGTACTGGTGACCAGTTTGGAGGGGGATGTTGTGATGACCAGCAAAGGGAGCTGCCACCTCTCTCTATTGCACAAAGCAGGCTCGCCTGAAAGACCATTTAAATATTAATTCTATGTTGTTTTTAATTTCTCTAACCCCTTCCTTTTGGTGGTCCCAGCAATCTAATTCTGGCTCTTCATTCCTCAGAGACAATTAAACAAAGTGGTATCTTGACATGAGGGCTCATCTTTATCTCTGCAGAAGGATGCAGATGGAGACAGCCTGTCGTGGAAAACGCTGCCTGATGCAAGTTCCATTTAATGTAACCTCAGTTTGATTCCCCTAGGGCAGAGCAACCAACTTTCAACATAGATTCCAGAAAGGGGTTGAGTAGCTAGCTGGCAAGAATTAATTAAAGGAAGCAAGTTTAAAAAACCTCAAACATGTATATGAATGCAAACAACTCCCCTTAAGACAGCATGACTTTTATTTTTGATTTGTTAGTTTTCATGTTTACAGTCAACAAAACCATGTGAAATTTTGACAAAATACATATATTTATGCCTAAGGCAATATCTTTTTGTTTGGGCCTGACATGTATTTATTTAAAAGAATATTTATTACTGAGAAATAAAGCTCTGAAGATGCAGGTTTCGATTGAAGGCACTGACAGATCCTCAAGGACAGTGAGGGTGCCGATAAAAATTCATCCGGCTATTTTGGTCGCTCTGATATGCCAGTATCACTTGATTAACATAATCTCCTCCCCTCCCCCAGCACTGTTCTCCTGGGTAGGTTAAAAAATTATCTCCTTTCTATTTCTACATTCTAATTAGGTGGTAATCATATGCTGCTCTGATTGAAATGAAAATCAGCCATCATGCCACTGTCATCTTGCTGAAGTCGAGGAAAAAATAAAAAAAGCTTTTCTACTGGTACAAAATTAAAATTATTTACTTGCTCTGTGTAGCTGCTCTCTCACCAGGCTCAGAGAGATTCAGGGCTGTCCCCAAAGCCCAAATCTAGCTATCATCCCTACAGACAATTCATTTTCTGAAATGATAAGGCAGCTGCCAAGGCAGCAATGCTTTTCTTATATGTTCTTCAGGCTGCTGTTTAGTTGGAGGGGTGATAAAGTGAAGCGGACAAAGCCTGTCTTTGTTACACATAATACTTTATTTATTAACTTGAAAAGGTTTTGGCATTTTTGCTACAGCTACTGAGAAGCAGGAAGGAAGGAAGGATCCCTCCTGGACAGAACTGTTAGAGCTCATGATGGCTGGGACTGTCCCAGGCCAATGTCCCGTGCTGTGGTTTGAGATCTAATTTATGACAAGAATGAAACTGGGAGGAAGGATTTGGAGACATGGCTTTCTCTCAACTCTTGCCTCTAAAATTTGTGGAGGATCAAGGAAATCCATGCATAGTGTAGATGTTTTTGCTGAACACATCTTTGTAAAGGTTTGTCTAACCTTTGTGTACTGCATCAAAAGCACCTTCAGTAACTCTGCTACAGCTAATGAGTGTCACTAATACAAAACAGAGCTCTGCATGGGTTCTTTTGTGTTTACAGCAGTTAACTATCTAATAACTGAAATTTGCAAATTTGCCAAATATTTTTTTCATTTTATCCTTACGGTTTAATAGCAGTTATGATAACAGGAGACTGGATAGCTTCAAAATCCTACAGGCATGTAGCTAAATTAACAAAATGGTCTCTGCTTCAGGGCTGAGATTTTGTCTTGTTTCTGTGATTTATTTTTTTCCTTGTGATTTCTGGGTGTTTGGAGGGGCCTTACAACTGTAGTGAGCAGTGTGACAAAATACCTAAAACTAAGTAGAAACAGTTTTCCTTCTTGTTATTTCTTGCATGACAAAAAAGATCATGATAACATCCTATTATTTCTGTTCTGGCTTTCAGCCAGAAATCTGATAATTTCAACTGGCTCCTTAAATCCGCACAACACAGAAGAGGTTCAGCCTTCATTTTGGAAGGATTCATTTATTGTTGCTGCCCTTCTGGGGACTTTAAATTGGCTTGTATTCCTCGCCCTGTGTGTATGTAGGTATAAATAACTGAGGAATAACAATCTATGTAACTCGAGTGAGATTCATGGGTAAAACATTTCACGAGTAATGGAGAAATTGCTGCTGCAATCTTTGTTTTGCTTCTGAGCCCTGCACATTTGTAAATCTGTTGGAATTTATGTTTTGCTCTGCTTTGGTGTCTGACTGAGCTGTATCAGTGGGTCACAGGTGGGTGTTAGCAGGAACTGTGCTGGGATGGGGTAAGAGGAAGGAGATGGTGGAGAAGGTGGGGGTTTGCAAGGATGCTCCTCTTGTGGAGACGGTACTTTGGGAGACTCACAGGAAAAGCTGCCTGCCACGGATGGGCTGGGCTGGCAGTCAGCAGCAGACATAAAGCAGGTGGGATGGATGGGTACCAGCTGCTGGCCGGGCTGCCTGCCCAGCCACATCCCCAGGGAGGGAGATGGCACTCTGCTGGCACAGCCCTTCCACACGAGACAGGGGCACATGCTTGTGTTTGCTGGCACTTCCCTGGCATCCTGCAGAGTGCATGATGGCTTCTTTGGGTGTTCTGTTTCCAATGAACTCACGTAGCTGTTATGCTTCTGGAAAGGTGCCACTTTGGTTTGGTTTAAATTCAGTTGTCTTGCCTCACAGTTTTTCCCAAAACAGAATGTCCAGTGTGGAATGTGAGGGTGAAATATAACTAAAATACAAAGAAATCCTTCAGGTGAGTCTCATACTGAAGCAAACATTGGATCACCCTATGAAGAGCCAAACTGAATGAAAGAAATAACTGTAAACAGAATACTTTGTTAGGTTTTATTCTATTTTTCCCATCTAAAATCTGGCCAATTCCTACCATCATTTCTGACCACATCAGCAATCAACAGAAGACCACAATCAAATATATACAGAAGGAAACCCATATGGATCCTTATGGCCAGAGTGCATTCCCTATGAGGAATAGAATTTTATTGCTGCTAGACTTTGGTATCTTGGCATATAGTTTGAGATATATGATTCTGACATTTAATAGGTTAGATGATATTGGCCACATACTTCATAGGTTCTATCTCCTATTGTATTCCTGGGAAGGTGAAAAATAGGTCTGTCTATTAAATATGAAATGACAGAACAGATGAGAAGAGCACTGTGGATGTGGAGAGCATTGACAATGAGGACCTGTGGAAACATGGGAATGATGGCAGGCTTCCAGATAAAATAACTGAAAATTGTGAGCAGAGTTTAAGGGTGCATATCACCTTCCTACTTAGACTTCAGGACAGATTATGTGACTCCTTCATTTATTTGGGATTAAGGAAAAAAATGGAAAATAAATTAGGTGAGCTATGAAATTTTTCACTTCCATAGGAATTGTAAGCTTCATGGGAAGACTTTTTGAACAAACACCACACAGGGACTAACTCAGGTTTCTCCTTACTTCTAACTTGATCTCTCATGAGATAAAAAATTAACTTTTACAAGCACAGACTGTTTACAGCTACTAAATCTAAATAGAATTAATTTCTTGAAGCCTTACTTTCTTTTAACTTATATTTAAAAAGAAAAGGATGAATATACTTTGGAGCTAGTAAAATAAGTAGAAAACAACCAGTGGTTAGATGATAAATACAGGTGAGGGTGAAAGCAGAATTAAGTAGCTTTAAAAGCAATAAAATTTTACAGTTGAGATGGAAGTTTCCATGGCACAGAGCACAGCTTTGACTTGCAGTTATGCCTTGTAAATAACAAGGTCAGTGTTGCCATGTCTCCCTTCTTTTCTGTCTGTCTTCATCCTGATTCAGGAGCACGTTTTCATTCTGGAGTAAATTTGCATTTACCACAAGCTTGATCTTCTCTGAGCTGGTACATTTTTCTCATCTTTGCTATTAGACCTAAGATACCATTTGGTAGGACACTTTCCTTCTCTTTAGTACTTCAGGCTGAAAAGAAATACTAAGAACCACTGCTATATCTTCATCCACATGATCAATGCCCAATAAATCCAGGGGAATAGGTGTCTTTTTGATTTCTCCCCCTTGCGAGAAACCAGGGCCTTTCAGGAACCCATGTCTAAATTTCCTAGATTTGATGATGTACAAAGAAGAGATTTTTCATGTTCTGCATTCTTTTCTGGTTTCTTTCATACAGCTTTCCCCCACACTTAAAAGGCACTGTGTATTTAAACCTCAATCCAGCTACATGTTTTCAGGTTGGGGAAGGGTTTTATATGTGGTTTTCTGTCTTTTCTGCTGGAAATTTCATCTGTCATTTAAAGCCCCTTTGGGTTTGTAATCCAAAAGGTTAGAAAACCTAAGTCTTCTATTTGCATATCAATAGTCTTATCCTTTAGTTGAGATGGTGACGGATTGTTTTATAGATAAAATGCAGTCTATATGAATAATTTAATTTATTATTTTTGCTTTCACTTTTTTTTTAAAAAGGGCATGTCAAATGCCTTCTCCATGTGTGGAAACAAGTCTTTGAAGTTGCACTGTTGCTTATTGTTGTGCTTATGGTTACAAGAGTTGAGTGCTCAAACTAATAAGAAACAAACTTATCACAGAGCACTTTGACTCCCATGAATTCAATCCTGATGCCTGTGGGATGATAACCTCTTCCCTGTGGACATTTAAATAAACATCTCCCTTTGGGATTACATATAATCATATATGATCTGTATGATGATGACCTCCTGGTGGGAAATGTTTCAGGAGGGACAATAGAAATGAAGTGATTTAGTCCTGCTGACTGTGTTCCTTGTTGAAACCTCTCCCTACAGACATCATAAAAAGTTCATTAATATTTACAAAGCAAACATGTTTCCCTTCAGACAGCTGAGGTTCCACTGCCTTGATTTTGGTTGGATTCTATGAAGTTTGATACAGTGTTATATAGCATAATTGCAATATCTCATTAAGATGCATGCTTAGATTTGTACAATATCCTAGACATTTTTATCTAGAGTGATTTTTATGGGGTATATCACATGAGAATAAAATCTCATCATAACTATAGCTTGCTTATGTGTGTATGTTTGTCAGATGGGGTCTGAGTCTTTGTGGAAGTTTGGGAAAAGCCTGGCATGCTGTTGGTACTGAATCACATATTAGCAAGGTGTGGACTTGTGTATATAAGAAAAAGCTGTACTGCAGATTATCAAAGATACTTGTCATTCAATGCTCTGAGTGTAAATCCAAAGGGTAAGCTTCTATAGACTAGCACTAGTCTTCAAAGCCTTCCTAAATTTTACTAGAGGTGGAATTTTTGCATCACAGTTGCTAACAAGGAAGGGTGGGCATAAGGATCCCTAGTCATGGAATCACGGTATGCTGTGAGTTGGAAGGGACACACTGGAATTGTCAAGTCCAGCTAGGGTGGCAGTGTTAGTGTTTGTTACAGGAGATAGAGAAAAAGGCTGAATTAGCTCCCACATTGAAAACACAAGCATTTGCAAAAAATACAGTGGTTTATTTATTAGCACTTGTGGTAGTGTGAGCGTGATGCTTCAGTTTCTGCAGTGCTGTCTTTGAGACAGAGAGGTCTTTGAGAGACAATCCCATGACATGCAATTTATAGCCATGGTACTCCAAAAATAAATCAAGCTTGTACGATGCCTCCAAATAGCAGAAACAGAGAGGGAAAGAAGCAACTATAAAATTTTTATGAGCTATTAAGAGAATAAAGAATTACACATATATAATACCACATAAAATACTACTTCAATGTGAGATTGCCCAGTGAAATGGGATTTCCACCTAAATGATGAGTAACTTGTCTTTGCTGGTGATTCATGGTCACCTTCCATGTGTGAGGGAAAAAGGGATCCTGCTGCTGTCAAATGAGCTGAGATCTGGGGCAGAGGCCTGGCTGTGGATAGCCATGTATGGTTTTTCTCTCTGGCCTGGACTGGAAATAAGCAGGGGAAGGGAAGGCTGACACTGTCTCTTACCCAGAGTATTGCCTGAACTTCAGAAATGAAGTGCTGAGCAGCTGTTTGATCCAGATTCTTAGCTTAAAAAATATCATAGTTGAAAGAGAGAACTGTCATAGGTCTTAGTGCACCGTTAGCCAGTGGGTTTTCTGAAGTGCTCTGCTGCAAAAAGTTGATCTTGGACGTCCAGCATATCCAAAGCAGCCACATGGAGTAAAAATGAGCTGCAGGTGCAGGGATCTGGCAGGTTCCAGTATGCCTTGCTCTGCCCTCCTTTGTACTTTCTTTCCCTTTGCAGTTTCTTCCTTTCAGCCATCCCTGTCCTGCCCCCTGCGTGACTGGTGAATTTGTCTATTTATATTCAGCTTTATTGTCTGGGCATTTAGCTGAGTGCTTTGGATCGGGATGTGGAAAACAAAGGCTGTACCTCCACTCTGGCTCCATCTCGTGTGCTGCAGCTCTTGTTTTCAGGTAGGGATTTCAAGTCCAGCTGCTCCCTATTGATCCTGTAGGGAAGTGGCAGGTTGAATCAATTATCTGACATGCACATTCTCTGTTGGCACAATTCTCCAGAGCTTTATAATGGCACAAATTATGATACTTGCTAGTGAAAAAAGAAAGTTACACTTGGGTATGGCAATTAATATGCAATTAAGAAGGCATTCTTTTTTCTTCCCGAGTATTTTTTTCCCCAGCTATTTTTAGATTTGAATTGACTGAATAGTTAAAGAATTGCTTTTGGTGAATTGTATTTTTAGTATTTTTTCCCTGAATTAGCTTTGATTTTTCTTCCTGCAGGGACAGCAAGAAGCACAGACAGCTGTTATTTAAAACAAAATTGAATATAAAATACTATCAAACCATTTACTATATCTGAACTACAATGCAGCAGTTTTCTGTTTTAATGATGTATTGTTTTTGCTTATGCATGGCATCGGTGCTCAAACTTACATTTGTTTAGAAAAATGATGAGATTTGAAGGTAAATGGAGTGTATAGCTGGAAACATGTATAAGGTATTTTGATAATTTCCTTGCTGCCCACGGTAGTGACATAGCCCAGCAGGATGAAAGGAGGAAGAGGTTGAAGGGTGTTGGGTTGAGATGTCAGCACAATCTGAAATGACAACGTCTGGGAGCAAAAGGAGCAGAGCAGTCAGAGCCCCCCTTTGGCCTGTGGCAGCACTGCTGAGGCTCCAGCTCAGTGTCAATTTGTGCCAGTGCCTGGAGCTTTGTGTGACAGTGACACATTGTCACTGAGGACCTGGGAGGAGACACTCAGGGTCACCAGGCAGCCCCAGTTCAGCTGTGTGCCCCCTCTGACTCGTGTCACCTGTGCTGAGTCTGACCTTGTGATGTACAAGCAATAAAGGCTCTATACTGTGTAAGTCTCCAGAGCTGTCATGTCCCAGTTTTCAGCTAGATTAATTAGCACCCCTGTGAGTAATTCCGTGCGCAGTCATTTTGAGCTGTTAATTTTCTTCCAGATTATTTTCTTCTAAATGCTCTAGATAGTGGTTTTAGAAGAAATTTTCAGTGGTTAATAAAAGTATCTAAGCATGCAAAGCCATAGATGGTGTATATTTTATAAAGCTTTGTCAAATGAAAATATATGACAAGTATAAGTTTTGCTGGCTGGGTGGCCTCTGTGGGCTCTTGCTAAAAGAGGTCAAATTGGCTCTGTGAACTTAAAACCACAACTATACTAATTAATGGGATAGGAAAATGTTAGGAAATGCAATATTATTATTCACAGAACTGGGTCATAATTTCTTTTGCAGTTAGTTTTTGAGCATGTTGTTGCCACACCACAATGCTTTCCATTAATAATGAAGACATTTTTGAGAAATAGTATTAGCAGCTGGTTGACTGTAGTTAATTGATACATTATTGTATTTCAGCACATTCTGTCAGGGGCTGCTGTGAATGGTTTAAAGGCTTCTAGGGAGAAATAAACCAAGATAACCAAGGAGAAGTTGTTTAACTTAATAGTTCTCAGGCTCTGTATATCCTGGTTCAAGGAGGCATCTATTACTGAAATACATAGAGAATGTTGGTTTAGAAAATAATCGTACAATGATTTAATAAATGTTGTCTGTGGGAATAACACACCAGCTCTTCTAGGAGTAGGGTAAGGCAGGGGAGCTCAGAGAGTTTTAAAACCTGAGTGACTAAATGACATAAATCCATTTACTTATGGATTTAATCCAGGCGTCTTTGTCAAATTGGAGTAATGAATTGACAAGGAATTTAAGAAATGAGCCCTTTATGTAACTGAAGTGTGCTAATTACTGCCCTTCCCCCCTCCCAAAATTAACAGAGCTTCAGATAAATGTCTCTTTGTTCCCAGAGTGAGGACTAGAGAAGAAAGGCACAGTGAAGCCCTGGAGAGGATTTAACGACTCCTTCACCTTTATGTCACCAATTCCAATCCAGGCTATTTTTTTTGCGTGTTTGAGAGCTTTCCAGCCTCTGTGGTAGTCTGGCCCCTGTAGAATGAAATTGAGAGCATGGCTTTGGTCCTGATCTCAACTAACATGACTCTAGTTGTACTGTTGGACATTTATGTATTGAAAGAGTCTTACTCTGCAGTCGTGGCACCCAGCTGGAGATTCTGCTTTTCTCTTCAGAGTAGCTGGGATTAGGCACAAAACAGCAGCCTATCGTGTGGATAGTTGCTAATTTTCAGGGATGTGAGAATGAATTTCTTCTTAGATGTGCTTATTGCAGGCCAGGGAAAGTGAGTACTTCAAAAGAACTGAGCTATTTGATCACAGAACATTTTATTGTACAGCTAATTATGTCAAATGGGCTGAACTGAGATAGGGTTCTTAGTGACTTTTTTGCTGTATGTATAATTAGATCTACAGAGTTGTTTCCTCAGCTGGTGTCAGGCTGCTTAGCTCTATTTAAGTCAATTTGCATCAGCTAAGAAGCTGGACCCTGTTATTTATGGAACCATTGACTGTTTATTATACCAGAGCAACACACAGCCAAGTTCTGTACCCTAAGGAAATACAGGCCAAGATGTATTAAGTCAGAAAAACGGTACCGTGCTCACTTTTAAGTAATGACGGGCTAATCTCAACCTTCAGCACTTTTATTTGGCACTTTTTAGAGCTTACAGTAATTAGATATAGAAGTAAAGAATTGCCGTTTTGGGGATGGACTTGAAATTCAGAGGAAAACTTGTGGGGGATTTTGATCTTTGTAGTCTGTGCAAGTATGGAAAAGTTTTGCAATTGAAAAAGAAAGAAACTCTCTGTTTTCAAGCTTCTAGATTCTGTTTAAAAAGATGACACTAAAAATACCAGCTTTCCCAAACTAACCACATTTTGAGGCCAATGTTGCCCTGATGCTTCCTACAACTGAAAACACAGGTATCCCAACTCTGTGTCAGTTAAATGATTTTAATACAATTAATCTTTTGAATTTTGTTCAAGCTATTAATAGATATTTTTAGGTCTGTAGGCCTTGGCATGCCCAGTTTCTCACACTTTGCTTTTATGCTCATCCATGCTAGAAACAGGGCTAACAGATGAATTAAAAATACTGTAGAAAATGTCAGTGTCTAATATAGTAATTAATAAAGTTACAGTCATTTACCTCAACTACTGCTTTGAAAAGATGCTTTCCCTCACACTAATTATTTCTGTATTGTCCTTATTTGCATCATAAGCATTTCACATCAGAGGCATTTTGCTGTTCTTCATCTTAACTTATTAAATCCTTCTTGCTCAAGCATGAATCTGGACAGCTGGATGCCACTAATGGGGCAGCTAGTGCTACCCAGTGGTGTATAATCAACATCCTGTTGCCACACATTAGCATCACACTGCATGCCTGAAAGGACTAAGAAATTTGATTTGTAAAGCAACAGCTGATTAGGGATGATTAACAAAAAGAGGGTCATGGATATTGTGTAACACTGGCTCCTGTCCTTTCAGAATCCAGCCTAGAATGGCAAATCTGCTATGTCAATGTGAACAAAAATAAATGAACCATTATCCAAATGTTTTTATCACTAATCATTTCTCAAAGGCTGTTCAAAACCAAACACATTTGATAGTATTTAAATGAAAACAAAGATTGAAAGGACATTTTCTATGACAAGGAAAATATGTCTATTTTAAACAAAACATACCAATTCATTTTTGTGCAGTGTCAATGGAATACAATATACCATGATAAATATATAAAATATTATTAAATCTACCTTAAAAACCTTGGTAGTTACCAGAGTCTTCCAGATAGTGAGGTTGACTTGAAGACTGTAAAAAGAAGCAGTTCATTTTCGATGGAGAGTGAGATGCACTGGGAAACCCAAAACTGTACCAGGCACTCTTGAATGACCACTGAAGAATCGAGTCAATGGTTTCAGTGTAACGTGTTTATACCTTCATGATTTAGCTCCATTTCTTCAGAGTGCTCTGTAAGCATCATCTGCATCTGTACGCAGGACTGTTTCCAGTTTGCAGTTTTGGCTGGCAGTGCTTTACTTCATTAAAAAAAAAACAAAAAACAAAAAAAAACCAAACAAAAAACCACCAAACAATAACAACAAAGTCCCCCAAAAAATCCCACAACACAGAAACTCACAAAAGATCCACCCCAAAAAACCAACCAAGCAGAAAACCCCTATAACAGCTGTGGATCCAACAGTTCTTGCCTATCTTTCCTCATTTCTTATCCTGGGGACCTCAGTGTATGTCTCAGCTAATTATGGAATGGTTTAGGTTAAAATCATCTTGTTCCAGCTCCCCTGCCACACTTCCCACCTAGATCAGGTTGCTCAGAGCTCCACCAACCTGTGATGGAGCGTTCACACCTTCTCCAGGCAACCTGTTCCAGTGTCTCACCACCCTCACAGGGAAGAATTTCTTTCTAATGTCTAATCTAAACCTACTCTCTGTTAGCGTGAAGCCATTCCTCGCTGTCCTGCCACTCTATGCTCTAGTGAACAGTCCCTCTCCATCCTCCTTTGTAGGCTCCCTTGGGTACTGGAAGGCCACAGTTAGATCACCCCAAAGCCTTCTCTTCTCCTGGCTGAACAATCCCAATTCTCTCAGCCTTTCCTCATAAGAGAGATGTGCTAATGCTTTTCTAGTGCTATCAGTAGCCAAGAGAGGAGACAATTCTTTCTGATCTTGTTAACCACCCTTGCTAAAAGGTGATTTTGAATGGGAAGCACTGATCAGTACCAGCTACAAGAATCATTCAACTGGGAAATGCCCTTTGCCCTTTTCACAGTATTCCCCTTATTTCAGCTTCTTGGCCACCCCAACACTTGGCTTTGATTAGAGGTCAGCAGCAGTGGACAGAAAGTGGACAACATGGTATTTCCATGTTTCAGTAATGCTGAATCCAGATGTCATCTGTATTTTCCAGGAACTTTTTTTCTCTTTTTTTTTTTTGACAACAATAAAAAAGGATGTGATGTAGTTGTTTTGCTTCCCATTTGGGATAGGTTGGGGAACAAAACAACCAAAATTATTTTGTAATACTTATAAAAATATTGCATAAGGAAAGGTATAAATTGTATAGATTACCTGCTTCCTTCTATCATAATTCACTGGTAATTACTAAAACAAAAAAAATATGTTTGTATTAAAAATTGGGCAGAAAGGAAAATCCTGATTTCTGCACTCTTGGTTACAAACCCAGTGATGTGAATTACAGAGCTATTGGTGCACTCCTGAGGTGCCTGGAGGCAACAAAACCTAATGCAATCACAGGGTACATAAATAGCCTTCTAATGTACAAACTGTTCAGTTCATCACTGTAGTGGACATTATTAAGATAATTATTTGATCCTTTGTGACTCGCCATTCTATTGTGCTGTAACACACATCAATCTAATCTAATGAATATGTTTTGAGGTAGAATTTTCATCTATTCTTGCAAAAATGGTTTATTGCAGAAGGCAGCCTTATTAAAGACTTGTCACTTCAGAGATCTGGTGACAATAAATGCTTGGCTGTTCATTTACTTTCAGGTCACACAGTTAAAAACAAAAGCAATGCAGGAAGTGGCATGAAAAAAATGGTTTGTTTAGCTCTGTGCCTTTGTTGGTTCTATTTCTTGTCATTTTGCTTGAGTTCAAGTTTGGCTTAAAACAGGACATTTTGTTCAACTAGCAAAAGTTCAGAAGGTGCCTGAACATACATATAAAACACAATTCAAGGTTCAAACAGGCATTTATTCTTGACCCAAGTCTTTTGTTTATGTCTTGTGATTTTTGCTGACAGTATTTTTGTTAGCTGATTAGTCTGCAGGTACCAATTCTACATTCTACATATGTCTGAATGATTACAGAAATGATAGTGGCAAACAGAAGAGACTAAAAGTAATATTAAAATATCATTATTTCTGTGGCTTCTTTTCCCTGTGTAGTTCTTTATCTGTGTTTTCTGAGATCAGTGATATGCAGCTAGAATACAGTAGATATAGATTAGCTATATTATAGCTCTGCTTTCAGTGATAATATGTCAATAGAGGGCTCATAGGCTTGTTTAAAAAGGAACACTGATATTCACATTCAATAAAGGGGCCTACAACTTTGATGGATTTGGATGAACACACAATTACATGTGTTTTTTTTATTGTGCTGAGCCTCTAGGTGGTGTTTTTGAGATTTTGAAGTCAGATTATTGCCAAAATACCTACAAGTTTTAGCTTAAAGGGGAAAAAAAAAATCGCAATTCACTATTTGCACCATATGGCACAAACATAATGTTTAAGAGAAGGCAGCACTACAAAATGAGATCAAAAGCTATTGTTTGGAATTCAGGACATTAATAACAATTTGTGTCTTTAGAATGAGAATGGGAGAACACGAGGTATTGTTTATAATTGCAATTATAAGCACAATAAAAATGACAACAGGCTGCCAGTTTAAGGCAGCTCCACACCACAGTTCCTTGCATTGGCCAGCAGTTGTGATTCCAGAGCATTTTGCACTGGGGAACAAATCCAGCAGCTGGCAGCTGTTGATAAGATGCATCATCCCCCTCTGGTTCTGCTCTTCCTCATCAGCACTGAGGTGAACCAGGAATGCTGAGGCTCTGTCTTTTCCACAAGGGCTGTCTTTGCCCTGCAATGGCACCACTGCAAGAATGGCACTCGTTTGTTTTTCTGTGAAACTGTGAAGAGAATTATTTCCAGTGCTTCTTCCGTACTGGTCTTCTGTACATTTGGAAAGGGAGAAAACAAGAACATGTTAAAGCACTCAGTGGGTTTTCTTCTGTGTTTTTCTGTACCTTCCTCTTCTCTTCTTTCCCTCCATAGAAGAAACAAAGTGACAGCTATATGTCATTTATCATGGACATTAATTATGCTATCTACAGCTTCCAGAACTAGGATATTATGAGGATTATATTAACAATTTTGGCTTTTTGAAAGTGGTACATTATTCATATAATTAAGCAGGAGTACAGGGTCAGCAAGTGAGGGAAGGTACACATCAAGAGTGTTCTCTTGATTTTGGAATCAATATTTTATTTCATAAAGCACTCCTTAATTACTTAGGGGTAAATATATCTAGAGAGCCTGTATTAGCTACTTGTTTATCTCAGAACCTTGTTTTCTGGTCTAAGAAATGCAAAATCTTTCTTGAATTCTAGTTAATTCTGGGGAACAAACTGAATTGTTTAGTGCAAAATTATGAATTTGCATATTGATTCTGTATAATTTTAATTATTTTTTTATGTAGGATAAAATACCTTTAATATTTTGCAGCAGTAACACTTGCAATAAAAAACCTTTAACAAATATATTGCTTTTAAATAGCCTAAATGCATCTCCCTTTTGATGAGATCCTAAATGAAGTCCTCCTGTAATGTCACCATAATGGAAGGATGCTACAGCAAACTGAACGTTGTTTGTCCAGGCAAATTTATGTTTTAATTCAGACACTGATTGTTTTAGAAGTGACACAGAAAATATTTCTAGGAGATGCCAGTTTAGAACCATACTTAGAAACGGAGCCTTACCATGAAAAACATGATATTGGATAAGTGTCTTTGAGGACCATGAGAGATCTCTGAGAGATAATGACAGGGAGGCTGTTTAAATTTAGATGTACCCAATCTACTCATTGTTGTAGAAAACTTTACCAAATACTGGAAAAAATTTACTTTAACTGTGGAATAAAAATTATGATAGAAATAGAATTAAAAGTGTATATATATATATATATATATATGGACGATAAAATATATGAAATAGTAGTTTAGAAAAATATATGGAGATAAACCAAAAATTAAGATAGTTTCTCACCACTGAAACATGATTCCAGTATCAGGACCACTGCTCAGCACCTGTCAGTGAAGTTTGGAAGTTTTATCAAACATGAAGACCTGGCCCTACTCAGGGAAGGTAATTTAACATTTCACCTCTCAAATTATGCAATTTAAATGAAGAATCCAAGTACTTTTTGAATCTTGTAAGCTATTTCCTTTTAATTCTAACCAGAGCCATATTTAGGTGTTCAAGGCCCTTCTTGAATAGGGTTTATGAATTTCATCTGATTAATTTTATCTTTCTTAATGAGTTTTCCTAATCAAAAAGTCACAGTTCAAAACCACCATAGGTTGTACTTTAAGCTGATGAGCAACTGAGCAAATTTTAAAATGTGCATTTTTAGAATGTAGCTCTATGTAGAAAATAAGTTTCAGAAATAAAATAGAAAATTATAGAAAATACTTAGAAGTACTTAGAAAATAAATTTTCTCTGCTTTTGGTGATGGTGGTGAACATTAAAGCAGAGTTTTGAGCAAGAGCCATTCAAATCTGGATGCAACACTGACAAATCTGGCAATTTGTGCTGCAGCTGTTTCTGCTGCATTGTAGGAAGTTCTTCATGCTTCCACATAAGGCATGCAAGAGCTTTTTTTTTTTTTTTTTTGTTATGCTAATGTTGGGGATAGTGTTGTTTACAAGCATTTTCCTCCTCTTGGTCCTTGCATCCCACCAATGTTACAAAAGGTCATAGATGGACATTTATGGAGTCATAAATGAATTATTCTCTTTTAGCTACAAGTATGCCAAGGTATTTTTATAATTTCCCCCAAAAGTACTAAAATGTCCCTTGAGACCTAGAAGAAACTACTGAAGTTTTGTGGCAGATCTCTATCCTTTTTTTCTGCATCACTTTAGGTAGATACAGCTTGTAAATTTATCTGGAAAACAAAAATGAAACTTGCAACTGGAGTATATAGGGTAGAAGATGATGTAGTTTCAATTATTTCTTTAAAAATAGTTTATTTTTGTGCTGAAAGTCTCTGTGGATCTGTGTTATTTGTTTTGGTAACACTGGAAGTTGTCTATTCTTCTTGGAACGTGTGTATAGGCATGATGCTGCAAAAATGGAGGGTAGTTTTGCTAGTTTAGTTGAAATCAGAAGCTGTTTCAGTCCTATTTTTTTTCACCCTAGTTCTTCCCCAAAACACTGATTAGGTGGTCTTTTTATTACAATTTGCCAGATGTGCATCTCTGTTTTCCTGCAACTAAAGACACTTTTTGCAGGGGTAGAATGGAAAAGGGCATGCTCTATGTCCCTGATGATGGAAAGGGTTGTACTGTCTTGTGCAGGAAAAATTCCTTTTTCCTGAAGACTGTGGCCACTGTAGAATTTTTCCTTAATTGAGCTACATGAGATGGGCATGCAAGCAGCTGGAGGATAATGAAATAAAATTGTTCCTGCGGTGCTTTCCTTCACCTCTGTTTAGAAGGAGTGTATTAGGTTGTCTCATCATGGGATTATTTACTTTAAAATACTGATTCCTTCCCTTGCCAGCATTTTTTTTCAGACTTTTATCATCCCCATGATGAAACTAACACAAACTGTAGAAGAATTTCAGAAAGAAATCTCTTAGGTAGAGGTTCAGATTGTATCCA
The DNA here is from genome assembly GCF_009819885.2 of Catharus ustulatus. NCBI lineage: Eukaryota > Metazoa > Chordata > Aves > Passeriformes > Turdidae > Catharus > Catharus ustulatus. The sequence goes on along the minus strand of NC_046223.1, from coordinate 5,421,787 downwards.
GCAACAACACTACTCTGAGTATGCTTATATTGATTTTCCTCCATGTTCATTCTCTTATCAGTTTCAGTTGCTTTTATCATACTGTCATCATCTTCCAGGATGCAAGGTGTAACGTCTATAAAAATACAGTGATCCAGTGACCTGATAAAACTGACTAAAATTTGGTTTGAAACTTTGCCATTAATCCTCTAGGTTCAGAATGTCTGTGGGGCATACAGATAAGTATTTTACATATGTTTGCGTTACTCAGATTTTGAAGTCTTACACCAAGCATAACTCAGGTGCCGAGAAGACAAAGTCTCATTAACTTTCAGTGAGAAATCTCAAAAGCTATACATGAGAGCTGGTGTCCTGCATGACTAAATAATCTTTGGGAAGGTAACTGAAGCTCCTAGAGAGTGAAATACTTCTGGCAGGTTTTCTTTGCTTCGTTTGGGTTTAGATAGCCCCTGATGGAAATACAAACACTCCTGAGCTTACAAGACTGGTCCTCACAGTAACTGCTGTCATAGGGCCTCTGTCACTTCCAGTCTAAGGTTGCTTCCACCAATATCATCTTGTGATGGTGCTGTGATGTTGTTACTGGTTTGTGGCACCGTGCCCCGGACAAAAATCGACGTGCCCTCAAGCAAAATGATAGCGCTATGATTTTAGAAGGTCACTGATCATTTCTTTGTCACCTGGCATTTATATATTAAATGGGGAACCCTTCAAAATGACATTTCAAGTAATGAAAACTAAACCAGTGTGAGGCCTGGTACATACCCATACAGGTCTGAACTGATGCCAAAGCACATCAGTGCTTTGCTGTGGGATCAGTGACATTTAAGACCTGATATTAGAAAAGAAGTCAGTCAGAAGTTCAGGCCTTCTACCACGGACAAGTTGGAAGTTGTCATTTTGTGGTGTTCTAAAGGCATATTTTTCCAAATCTTTGAACTGTTAGTAAGTGCTTTTGCTGAAATGGTTTTATCTTACAGAGCAGGTTTTGTGCTGCCAGGTACACATTGCCCAGCTGGGGCTATTTGGCTGTCATTGTGGTTGATGTCTGTAGCTGATGGTTGAGTGTTGTGGGGCAGCACAGAGCTGGTATTATTGCCCTGTTTTTACAGGTCTGGACTACTGGATGTGGCTGGATTATGTGTGATCTCAGAGGGATCTTATTGTAAATCTGTTATGTCTACTTTATGTGAGTTTACCTACAACCCATTTCCACTACGGGGACAATCAAGATTGTTTGTGTGAAGCAACACATTCAAATATGTTCTGTTTTACAACTAAAGATCCTCTGAAGCATCATATCATATCTTTTTGTGCATAATAGTGAAATGCAACTGGAGATGTGATGCAAGCAAAACAAATTATGTGCTTACAGAGCAGGACAGCTCACTGAGCTATATATCGAAACCTTCTTATTTTAAGCAGTGTCTCTTCAGCAGAATACACGATAAATATTTATCAGCTCATACAGCTTTTAACCAACTACAGTGTACTGCCATCATGCTCTGTCTCTTCCAGGTTTCTTGATTTATGGTTTCCTGAATTGCAGAGGCATCAGTCTAGGATATGGTCCATTTTTTTAACCAAGTCTCACCAAATTCAATTGAGCTGTGTACAGAAGTGGGGATTCCCACATTCATGCATTCTCACAGTGAAGCACTTATTTAATCTGTCCTTTGTTTCCAGAGCAGAAATTTTAATCAATATATTTGTTATTAGGGAGGCTTGAGCTTAAGGAGAAATCCAATGAAATTATGTTCTCTTCATTGAGAAAGCATTTATCATTTGGTGCTGCAGCTATCCAGGATGCTGGAAAATGATGACTTTTAGCAAATGTACAAGAAGCACATTGAAAGATGAGAGAATTTCATGGGATGCTCACAGTGCACTTAATACCTGCGTGCCTATAAATCAATGGTACAAAATAAATATTAGGCTGCAAATCAACTACATGAGACTCTGGCTGATCATCTAATGTAGTCCCGATAAAGATTTTAGTTCTCTGTTGTAAGCAGATCTCTCTCCTAGACTGTCCAAGCTCCTCTTCTTCCTGAGCTTTAAGAAGAAAGAAAATAAAAAAAGGTTTTTTTCCAAAGTTGGGCTGCTCAGAGAATTGACACCTCAGGATTGCTAGTTACATGCACAGCAGCTTAGGGGAATAAATCTCTTGCCTTTATGAATCCATGGAGCACTTGTCTCTTTTTCTCAGCAGGATCAAGCCCTTCAGGCAGGCAAAAGCAGACAGCCTTTTAACATCTGTTTAACTCTTTCTTGTCTCATTTTGTACTTAAATCCATCATTCTTCAGTGCTTCTTTAAGCTTGGCTGAAGCCATCTGCTGAATGGTTTCACTGGGGAGAGAGAAGTGTGTGTGCATAGATGGATGGACATTTAGTACCATTTTTGCAGTTTTCACCATATTTTATATTAGATGTGGATTGAGTCTTTTAGGAGTTACTGTCAGAGGAAATGATGGAAATTCATGATTGGGCTATCTGTGCCCCACTGGCTGCAATAAAGTAAAAAAAAAAATGCTTTGCAAGTCTGTAAATGTACTCCTAACTTTGAGACATGTGTTTGTCAAATATTTGAATTATGCCTTTGTATGCTGTCTGTGTTTCCAAACTGATAGTTTCATAAGGTTTGGCATAGAAAGAAGGATTTGATTGATTTGTGATGCCACTGGCATAAAGATATGCACAGAGCAATTGGTTCTCTAGCATTTAACACCAGTTCAAAAATGTTAACATACAAAATTGAATACAAAATTATCCTTTTTTTTTTTTTAATGAATGCTTTGTTAAAGGAATGTTCACAGTCTTAAGCAGTACTTCACAGTTTTAAGCACTTCGTAAGAAGTGAAATTATGGAAACTGCCTTGGGAGCTACATAATCCATAGCCTGTCCTAGCACCCTGTAAGTTTAATAGCTGCACTAAGAGTTCCTGTGTCAAAGTGTGGCCATCTCCAGTGTTTTGCTGTAAACAATCTGTCAGAAATTGTTCTTTTTCTTTCTGAGGTTTTATATCAAAGCTGTATGTTTATTGTGGACCGGAACTCCTATGGGACTATAGATTTTCATATTAGGCTTTGTTTTCTAAGTTTTCCCCTCCCTTCTATGTCTGGAAATTGTTCCTTAGACGGTATCCTACCCTATTCTGTCCTCTTCAGTAGAAGCTTTTTGATACTGAATTTGCTTTATGTTAGGATAGCTGCATTCTTTCCTTCATCAAAGGCTTCACTCTGTTTTGCTTTTATCTGGACATTTTCAGTGAAGATCTTTTACTTTGCTCTCAAGTTCCTTTTCCTTTGCTAGCTCTAAGCCATTATAGATCTTGAACTGAATTTAACTTACAGCATTACACAAAAAAATAAAAGTTCACACCACTACATTGGATGCTGGAGGCTTGAACCACTCCCTAGATGTGGTAGTTTGGTTTGGGTTTTTTTCTTCTTTTTCTATCAAAATGCTGTTTTCAAGGGATGGTACAGAAAGATCTGACTGATAACATTCACTTCTTTCCTCCCAGGTAGACTTCCAAACAAATGTTTCTTACCACTAAGAAGGGTCAACTACAAATTGTGCCACAGAGAAAGAGGAACTACAAGTGTTCCTTTCCCCAGACTGCAAAATGAGTCATATTCTTGCATGGAAAAACCCAGAAATTCTCAGATTTAGCCAAGGAAAAAAAAAAGCAAAACCAAAAAACAGCCAAACTTCTAAAATGCCCACATTCTTTCCAGAATAAATGCAAATTATGTTGCAACACCTTGCCGTCCTCAGTCCCCTGCAGAGTCACCAGGAAAGCTGCACCAGAATGCAATAGCACCACCATACCTTTTCCTGCCCACCCACTGGTACTGATGGCAATCAGCAACATTTTTGGTCTCCCTCTTACCCATGACAAACTATAAAATGGCAGTGTCACTGGAAACATCACCCTTGCCCCACAAAAATTATCAGCTCTTTCTAATCAGGGCCCTTATTAGGGTGTATTTATTTACAGAAATGTTTCTGAGTTACAGAGGACACATCTCTCTGTGTCACCATAAAATGCAAGTCTCCTCCATGCCTTCATTCCTTTGCTGAGTATAAATTTGGGTGCAAACAACTGAGCTGGTTCAGGATCTCTGGTTACCTGGTTTTCGTGCTCTGGTGGGGTTGGCCACCACAAGGTGTACTGGTGGGAACATCACAGGATGGTTTGGGTTCGGAAGCAGGTTAAACATCATCCCGTTCCAGCCCCTCTGCCATGGGCAGGGACACCTTCCACTAGACCAGGTTGTTCAAGGCCATGTCCAAGCCTGGCCAGTGTTGCATGGGGCCCATCCAAGCCCCATCCAACCTGATGTTCATTGACATGAGCAGTCCCTGCTTTCTGTTGACTTTGATATCACTATTTTCTCTGCTTATCTTTTCCTTTGTCAAAATATTGGCCCTTCCTTAATCAATCTTTCTGAAAGCAGAACTGGCTTCAGGTGTTTGATGTGAGGTAGTACAGCTCTCATCCCTTTCTCCTGAAATGCTGTCCTCGCCTGATGGATGTTGGTGCAATGATTCTTAGAGGTTCTGCCAGAAGCTGCATCTGGTTCTTTGCCTCTCTCCTCAGGCACTGCATTTGCAACTTTGAACTTGCCTCTGTATGTATCACACTGTTCACATGTCACCATCTTCCATTATTCTTTCAGACTGCTGGGCTCTTGGTTGGCAGTTTCTAAAGGCAACATCTAAATTTGGAGTAAATTTTGGTCCATGTGAGTTTTTGAGAGCCCAGCTTCTTTGAAGGAGGATCATCTCTTCATCTGTCACAGTGCAGGAGTTCAACTCACACATTCTTTGCAAAGTAAATTCATAAATCCATTCAGCAGCACAGGAAGGCCATCAGAATTCCTGTATTGCTTTCACATAAAAACAGGACTTTTTTTCCCCTCTCTACTAATTCTAAACAGATCTATAACATGTGCAAAGGGTTTGAAGCTATTTTGTTTGACATCACTATCACTCATCAATATTAGTTGTGGCAAAAAAGGGCTTTCTGTTATGGAATACTTGCTTAATTTTTGTAGGCTTATCAATTGGAAATATGTAATTCTGGATTTATTGCCATGGCATGTGCTAATGGACAAGTAGTTTTAAAGAATCAGAAGATGAAGCTAATGTAGTGCAGATTACTTTGTTTTCACTGTATGCAGAAAGGTTTGAAAAATTTTCTTCATATTTTAATGGAATTTTCCTTTGGCTTGTTAATGCCTGGAAGCTGTAGAATCACTTTTGTCTATCTAAAATGAACTATGCATGGATTTACACCTGATGTAAGGGCAGCACCTGTTGAGATGAGAGTGATACCCACTGTGGATAAAATCCAGTTCTGTGCTGGTGAGCAGTTGAAGGCAAATACATCACATGCATTAAGTCCTAATTTAAAATCTTAAAGGAGACAGAAGTAGTTCACAGGTTTTATACTGTCCCTCTTCACAGGAAGAAATGTTACCAGTATGCGCACAGAAGATATATGTCAAATTACTTTGATGTCTCACAAAAAATAATTATTTCTTCTGAGAATTTTGGGCTTTTGCTAACCTGCTTTATTATGAATTTTGCATTATTTTCTCACCTTAAAAAGCTTCAGATCCTGGTATCCTGTAAGAATCACATAGGAATCTTGTAGCTTTTATTGAAAAGGAAAGAGTTTCTTCCTCTTCTGGTTGTTCTAAGGGAAACTGAAGACTCAGTGTAAAAGGAACCTATAGGCAGAGAACAGAAACACCATTCTTATAAAAACATGATCTTAATAATGTGGAAAGAGGTAAATTGACTAAAGCCAAATGTCAGGCTCGCCTCATTCTGTTTCTCTGAGTGACCGATGCCAGGTGCTTAGACATGGAGAAAATTTATAAAAGGAAAAAGAAGAGGAAATAATGGGGTAAATGCAAAGTGTCCTCCCCCAACTCCCTGTTCTTTTCTGCCAGAGTCTACTAGTCTAGTTTCTCTGATTTGTTTCTGTTGGACTGGCATAATAAGATAATTAACTTCCATGAAAGCACTAGATGTACTGTACTAGATTTAAGGTTGTCCTTGAGACTTTTGTCATGGCCCAGTCCTGCCTCCAAAACACAAGAGATTGATATATATTTGTGTTGTGTTGGCAGCATGAAATTTATTTGTTGCTGATTGGTGCCACTAATGGAACTTTTTTTATATAGAGTGAATATTTGTGTATGTGCCAGAGCAATTTTGGCATAGGGAAGCTAGATGTGAGTTTATAGAAACATCAGGAAATACACACTTCATATGCAGTGTGGCTGAGGGTCTCCTGCTATCTCTTATTCAATTTATAGTGGATTTTACTCAGGGAATACCAAGCAGTGGCAAGGGCATCCAACTATGAATGTTTGTTTATTTTCACAAGCAGCCCTTCACACTAGAAGAACCTCCAATCTCAGCAGGAGCTGCATAGGAGGATATGTGCACTTACATAAGTAAATAGAATTTTATTCTGGTTTACTCAATATGTTGGGGTTTGTTTGTTTATGAAATGATCAAATGCCTCCCTGAAGCTGCTCATTCTTCAGTCCTGAACTGGACATTTAGTTATGTATCAGCTGACTCAGTATTGAAAGAACAGACCTCACACAAATTCCTTAATCTTCAAGTTTCTTTTTTTAAAATTCTGCATAAGGAGCACTGGTAGCAAGAGGAGAGAGAAAGTGTTAATACAATTTGAGGAGGAGACAAATCCTAATCCCATCAGCCAGCTAGTGTTTATGTCTGGGGTTGTTCTGCATGGGAAGCAGATGCTCTTCTGTAGTTTCCCAGTTCCTTAGACAATGCAAAACCTCCAGCTCTGAGTCTTACTCCTCACACGTGCTTTCCTTTGGTGCACAACAATTGAGGGTAAGACAAAACTAAATAGATAAACAGAAATCTCTTCCTTTTGTTGCTTATTGAACTTACTGTTCAGCTGATAAATAGCTTTTTTCCCCTGATAATAAAATGACCAGCTCCTAAATATGAAAAATCATAAAAAACTTCTTGTGTGTGTATTTCTCAGTCTTCAGAGTACATGGAAATGGTTGGCTGGAAATATTTGCCATTCATAATTTGCGGAGTGCTAATTAGACAGGGTTGAATGAACAGCCATCTCAGCATGAATCAGAAAGTCAGCACATGAACATACTGTAGATAATATTCCTCTGAATTTTCTTTAACTACAATCAAAATGTGCTGTTGATGAGTAGCACAGTGAGTAAACCCACATGCCTTGGATTTCTGTGGGTAATGAGCACAAAATAAATGTTCAGAAATGTATTGTAAAATTAGTATTTGCAGAGTATGTTTTCTATCATTAATGATTTCCTACTCTGTAAGAATATTGGTTGGTTTGCTGTGAATAACATTTCCAACTGTAGAAAGATAAGTAAAACTATATAATGTAGAGTTTTCTGCTTCTGTAGTTACAGCTATTTGGAATATAAATTCATTTTGTGATCCTATGAACAATTCCATGTCATATCGATACAATTTTATCTAAAAGCCATTACAGTGAAGTAGCCTACTGGATGGTGTCATGAAGATCGTATCATAACCAGGAAGATTTGCTCTTAGTTAGCTAAAAATAATTTACTCTGAGCATCACAAGGTCCAGTGAGATGCCACTGAGAACTGATGACATTTCAGGTTTATGCTTATCTGGGATTCTTCACCCACAGCAATTTTGCAAATTAGTTTGGTGATATTTGCAGCTCTGCAGAGTGTTCAGATGGAGAAGTACCTGAGTGAAGATTCTTTTCCCAAGATCCAGTGCCCAGATCCTTCTTTCCCAGGAGTCACAAACAGAGTGCTGGCTTTCACCACTCTTTGAGACCTGCTGCTGAACTCTGTCTCATTCAGCCAAGCATACAGACTCAGAGGAGGAAAATTAAAAAGGGTCATGTAAGTCTTTGTTTTCTTTCAGGCATACCATGAAAAGAACTATTCTGGGAATAAGATAAAAGCGTTGCCCATCTGTCCAGTTGAGACCTGTTTGGGGAGCCTTCAGTTCTGGCATCTTGCTGAATAGCTCTGTAATGGCATGACGCATACGAACAAGGTGAATTCCTGGGAAACTGAAAATTGGATGCAAACCGTGGATTGGTGTAATTTTTTTCATGCAGAAACATTTAGATTTACGATTCTCCTGAGTTAGACTATGAATTCCTGCTTGCTTTTCCTGAAGTCCTTGTGTATATTGAGGTGATTTACTTGCAACAAAAATGAGCTTACTGTGCGAGTTGTGTCAAGTAAATAGTAGGTTTTTGATATACTGCTGTCTTACAGTTTCCCTATTAAACACAGGATGTTATTTATGGTTATTTGCTTCCTCCTCAGTGATCTTGAGTAGAGAAGTGTGTAGCACAGTGTAATAGATATTTTTAACTTTAGAAGACCTGGTTTAAAGTTAATGCTCTTTTTTCCTTACTTTAATTAGTATGCTAAATAGTGTCTGTACAGATACACAGACACTTTCTAACTGTATGCAACATATATTATGCACTCTAAAAAGTTGTTTCTGAGAGATGGAGAGTTTTCCTTCATTGTTTGGCTTTGGGAAAGAAGGGGGCAGTGTCAGGAGAGCACTTTGCTCCAGTGAACACTCATCAAGCTCTGGGAATAGCTATTGGAAAGTCAGTGTTTTCAGCGACCTTGCTCCACAGGTATGTCCTCCACACAGCAAAGCACTAAAGCATGTGCAAAATTTCTAGGATGTGCTTGAATCCCTTGCTAACCCTTTCAAACGTGATAGAGCGCATTGCTTAATGCAATTTCAGGCTTGCATTGTTCCTTTAGATGTTTGATGGCAGTAAACCAAATGAAGTTACTTTGTATGGAGGATCCAAATTCAGCGGCCTGTCCAGCCTTTTATCTTTCTTGGTATTTTGGAGTGGCATGAAACGCTATTTGTTGGTATAATACATTATGTCTGTACATGTAATATAAATATTTATTCTACAGGAGAAGTAGAATATTGAAGCAAAGCTCATATCCCTCATCTCTACTAAGCTGTTTGTCTTTTGGGCTGCAAGGGAGGTTTAAATCTTACTGTTTCTTGGTTTGCTATCACATTACCTTCTAAACATATTTAGCATACAATTTATTTTTATATATACTGTTCACCACGCAGAACATCATGAACTACAGTCAGAGAGAGAGAAAGAAGAATTCTTTAGTTACAGTGAGTTGCAGTCAGCTAAAAAGGGAAAGAACAGTGCATTAAGATGCAGTAAAAAAAATGAAAGTTGAAATTTTAAAGTAGTAAAAATGCTAATCAGCATGCTGAGGTGATTCATTGCAGCCTCTTTTCAGAGATGTGCACTGCTGTACGCTGCTTTCAGTGCTGTTATTTGCAAGTATCAGCATATGCTGTGTATCTTCCTGCCTCCTGAATGCTGGAGTGTGGACATTAATGGGACAGAAAAAGCTCAAATTTTCTGGGAAATTGGATCAGATCTGGGGAAAGAACAAACAGCACAGAAGTGAATGGAGACTATTAGGTGCTGTATTTATAAGAACTGCAAATACCTGCTTGCCTTTGAGAAACCAGCAGCCTGTTCTATTACTGTTGTCAGAACAGAGTTCGTATTCGAGGTGATCTAAAGGCTTTGGCAAGCTGTTTATTTGTTTAAAGCATTTGCCTAGATGCATTAGGGGAAAATTTTCTCTATTGCTGTGACCAAAAGGAAAAAAAAAAAAAAAATTAGAGCACCCCATGCTGAGCTTGCTTTATGCAGTCATGGCTTTGCTGAAAAGACAATGACAGACACTCTTCTTGGTGTAGCAGAGCTGTTATTTTACTGTGAGGAGGCACGTGGGCTCTTTTATGTAAGATATAGAGTGCTTGATCTACTTTTGGTTGCCAGTGTTCTGCCAGCTAGAGAATTCTACCAGTTAGGGGTCCCCAAACTACTGGATCTTACCATTTTTTTTATCTCCCTCCTGTGGGTAGGCAAATGTGAGAGGTGTGATTCACATGGAATAAGAATAGCCTTTAAATTTAATCTCTGAAATAAAAAGGAACATCAGGGGAACAGAAAAGCATGCAGTCAGTCTCACCACCATCAAAGCATGCCATTATCCTACATGTCTTGAATTTCTTTATTTTTGGGATCAAACTAGAGCTCCAGATTTCATGAGAAGAGCTTTTCTTGTCAGATTATCAGCCCTGTTCCATTCAGTGCAGAAAGTGGTGCAAGTTACAACTTCTGGTTGTTCTCTTTGAAGAAGTTTGGAATGTGTTGGTGCGTATAGACTCAGGCAGTATACACAAAACTGCATTTAAACACAAACTTTCCCTTTAATGGTGTTATTTCAGTGCAAACTGCTTTTTCACAAGCTACTGCTTTCAAAAATAGATTATAACATACTTGATAATATTCAGGATGTTTTAATTTGACTGGAAATAACGATATATTTTAGAACTTCAACCCAAATGACATCATAGTGCACATAGTATTACTAATCAAACATTTTTCTGAAGATGTATTTAAAATGGAGATTTAAAATTTCTAGGAAGAATAAAGTGCTGACTTTTAAAAATGAACTTTCCACTACAGGCTATCATCAACTGCATGCCAGCATGACTAGAGCAGACTTTTATCATGTTTTATTAGTGTATTCTATATGAAGCTGTATAAAAATGACATGTCTGCCACCAGTAGACCAAAGCTAAATGTTATCATCACTACAAGGGCTTTGTTTCCTGAAATCAGCATTTTTTTCTGCACTTGTCAGTGACAGGGTTTTGCCTTTGGTTTTTGGATAAAAATCAAACAAGACCTTTTGGCACTGAAATTGAGATGGTGAAGGTGCACAGAATGCTCCTGTGGCATCTTCACATAACTCCTAAGCCTTTGTTTCTTGCAGTAAATTATTTAGCAGCAGTTACTGTTAAACTGGCACATACAGGGGCTTTGAGGTGCTTTTTGCTTTGTAGCAATATAAACCCAGGGTAATGCTGAGGGGATTAAAAAAATTATCAAGACATGATGTAGTAAGAGATGTTGTAGAATCTTTTCCTGTCATCTATATGGTGAACAAGTACCCGTTTAGTGCCCCGAGCATGTATTATTGTGTATTATTTTAGAATGTCCACCATTTAGATAACTGTGCCATACAGCTAGAAGTCCTGTTTTAAAGAAGTAACAGCCTAATTTGAAGTGCAAGTGTGACAAATGAAAAGGGAAAAAAGCAGAGTATGAACTAAAATTGCACTGTTACACGGGCTATTTGTAGCATGATTCTTTTCAAAAAGCATAATTTTTTTTTTTTAATCAACTATCCTCAGTAGTACTTAACCATAATTAGTTTTTTTGGTTTTTTTTCCGTGGCTTTAAAGTAGAGATGAGTCTTGAGGAAGGATTTGAGGTGGGAGAGAGATAGTGCAGATTAGTTCAGAATCAAGGCAATTTTGTCCAGACCTTTGGCCACTCAAGATTTGGAAAGAATCACAGAATCTCAAAGGTTGAAAAGACGTCTTAGTTCCTTGAATCCAACCCACTCCTGAACCATGTCCCTAAGCACCACATATACATGTTTTCTGAGCATTTCAACTTCCCTGCACAACCTGCTCCAATGTCTGGCCACCATTTCAGTGAAGAAATTATTCCTAATATTCAATCTAAACCAGCCTAAAGAGATCTTTGCTGGACAATGGCATTACTCTTTGTTCTGTGCTGGGAGAGTAGGTAGGAATATAGATGCTATTATCCTTTTGTGTGTTTTTTTACCTACCAAACTGTGATAGCAAATTGAGAAAAACACCTTGGATTTCCTGTGATTTGGGCATGATTGTCCCTGGGAAGGGCTACTTAATAAGGACAGGATAATAAAACCACTTTGAGACTTTGTTCTACTTAAGAGCCTCTGCTCTGCTTTAGGAAGATTCCATCTCTACCACTGTGGCTGCATTGCCTTATTTAGAAGGAGCAGCTTCCTGACTTTCTTGCCTTTGTTTCTTCACTCTTTTTCTTCTCACTCTGTGCCCTTTCTGCCACTGCCGGGCTTTGCAGTCCGTGGACAGCAGAAGCTCTGAGCCCTCCTACATCTTAGACAGCTTTTGCTTGCCATACTGGGTTTGTGTTCCCAGTTTCTTATCCCAGTCTTGCTTTCCCAGCAATGGCTGATCACACCTTTCCCTGTGGAAGTGCTGCTCATCCTCCATGGTTCACACATTGAAAAGCTCTCTTCAGCTGCCAGTTTTAGCTGCCCAAGATGACACCTCTTCTCCTCATATACATTATTTCACATTCACAGCTTAAATAGAGATTAGCTTCGTATTTGTGACCCAGCAAGATGCTGCCTGTCCCTGGCTGCTGTCAATCCCTGTTCTCTCTCCTGGGAGAAAAATGGGTGACCATGGGAAAGCACTGCCAGTTCTGCTTTTCTTCCCTATCTGATGCAGTCTGGCAGGTGCCCTGTGCTGCTTCCTATCTCTGAGAGATGCAGGCTTTCATTTAGGTGTCTCTTCTTGCTTCATAGAACCTGGCTAAAGGATCTTCATTTCTTCTCATGCTTGCCTCAGAGGCAGTTACATTTTTGTGCCTTTTTTTTTCTCCCGGAGACTGATTGTTTTTCCTTCCAGGTTAATCCTACAGCTGTTGTCCAGTTGATCTGTTTCTCAGAGCAAATCTTAAAAGCCTTATGCTGTCTCTACTCACACCAAATCATTTCCCTTCTGTGAGAAACCCCACCAATGTCCTCATAACTTTGGAATTCACCCTTCCTCAGCATGCAGATGCATTCATTAATATTGACCATATTGTGGAAATACATTTCTCTGCAAAATTGAAGCTCCACAGATACAGTTCAAATAAAGACATTCACCTAAAAGGTAGGGCAGAGGTAGGGTGCCTCACAGGAATTTGTGTATGGAAATTACCATTATCATAATGAAAGTGGAAACCAGGCTCTAAAGGCCTTACATAAGTCATAGGAATAAACATAATCTCCTTTTCAGAATTCAGAAGGACATGATAATATGAAATAGCTTCTCTAAGAGCAAGGATTGGTAATAAATCTTTCAGATCAGGGATGCTAAATCAACAGAAGATGATGAAGTGATCTGGCCCACTACAAAACTGTTAGTCTGTTCTGAGCAATATGCAGATCTTTTGAGTACAAAAAGGAAATGACTAATAGTTAAAGGCACAAAGTTTAATGGGGAACTTGGATAAAATGCAAAGACATTGTTTCAGATATTACTGAACACCTTTTTTGATAAGACACTTGACTTTCTATTTGAAGGAAAATATTAGATCTTGCCTACATTTTGATAAAGCACAAGATGCAATATTCAGTAGGAAATTTTTCTTAGCTAAACAAAGTGGAGGTCTGTAGAAAATTGTATGATGCCAGCTGGAGATTCTGGGGTGATGAGATACCTACAAGCAGTTGTGAGCTGGGGAAAGGCCACAGTTCCTGAAGTAGGATTTGGGTTTGATTTTCTGTTCTTTCTAGAGGTGGCTTCTATGTAAGAGTTAGATGAAACCAATGGAATTTCTTGATGCAAGCTGTGAGGCTTCTTCTGCCCATAACAATAATAGATAATGTTGAAGACTGAGTAACAAAAAACATGATTAAATTTGCAGGGGAGTTGTGAGATAATAGACACAGGGGTTAATAAAATTTTCTGCTATATGAAGTAAGTTCATCAATTGGAAATGACAGAGGAAAAAGACTAAGAATTATTAAATCACATCATGGCTGAGAATGAGTGACGCGATGAAGCCATGGCCAAGGCAAAAGCAGTCTGGGGAGGGATGGTATGAAATATTTCAGTGAAAGAAGGCACACATTCATGACCTGAAAAACACTGAAGAAACCTGACCTTGAAATCATTGTGCCATGTGATCACTTGTGTTTAAGAACCATAGAATGCTTTTGTTTGGAAAGTACACTAAAGTTAATCTCATTCCAACCCTCCAACATGAGCAATTCACCTTCCCCTTCACCGGGTTTCTCCAAGCCCTATCCAGCCTGCTCTTAAACAGTTACAGGAACGGGGTGTCCATCACTTCTCTGGGCAACCAAATTTAAAGGAACGCAGACTGGAACTGGAAAACAATGGGGAGAACTTACTGTTTGAGAGGGTGATATCAAATTTGGTTTGTTAAACCAGGAAAAGTTAGCTGAGAGAGGGGATGTCGTTGCTCTTTATAGATGCATCAGGCAAGTAACAGCAGAGCAGCTGCTAAAGCTGGAGGGTAGCACAGGAGCAAAATTGAGACAAGCTGAACTGAAGCTATCAACTCAACTATCTGAGTGGGAAACTGTGAGCAGCCTCCAGTGGGAGACAAAACAGCTTGACTAGTTGTAAGATAGAGCTTAATGCCTGTAGGGAGGGAGTTCATGACTTGGTTGTTAGTGACCAAGGAGTCAGAGCTCAGAGAGGAGTGGGACAGGCCAAGTTTTCAAACAGGGCCACCTAATGTTACACTCTTAATTCTATATTTAAGCAGCCAAACTAGAGTAGTCAAAAGTATTTAGGTTTTGGTTTCCCTAGGAAGTGCTGTTTGGGTATAGAGAGATACATACATCCTCAAGTTTTCACATAGTTATTTTGGTATATAAATGCATAGAGGGGGTTAACATCAAGAAGAGCTGCTGCTGCAGCAAAATATTTAAACATCATAATTCCAGAGAAGCCAAATGTGAGGCTTCAGAATGTGACCTCATTTTTTTAAAAGAGAAATAAAAGTGTTCTATCTAGTTTTCCTTACTTAATATTCACAAATAAGTACATCATTAGTATGTACAGTTAGTATGTGCATTATTAGGATCTGTACAGTTACTACAATGGATATGGCAGATTCCCTGTGTTGTTCCTATCTAAAAAGAGTATTGGGACAGGATTGTAATTTTTAGAAGGACAGTTGACAATTAAACAGTGGTATATATGAATGGTCATATTATACCTTTTTTTTTAATGCATATGGTGGGTGAGGATTTGGAAATATTACAAAACATAACTGTCAAATATTAGCAATATTAACACTTCTGACACGAAAATAATATCTAACTGATAAATCAAAATATTTTTCATCACTCCCCTACCCTTTCCCATAAAAAAATAAGCACACACCTCTTTCCTCAACATAAAGCCCAAACTCAGCAGAACAGAATTTTTCTTTACAGAGGGAAAGAAATAAGAAGTGATTGTACAGATAAGATAATACTGTTTTGTCATTCTTCAGAATTTAAAAAGGACTGAAGCAGAATCTCAGTCAAAGTAATTTAAAGGTGGTTAGCTAGGAAAAGGTTGTGCTGTATATCCTGGGCTGAATGTGGCAAGAGAAGTTTATGCAGTCTTCCACTGATCTGGTTTGATCACTGTTGAGAAAAGGGAGAGCATTTTTTTTCTCTTCCTTTTTCTTTCTACATTGTTTCTTGATCTTAATGAGATTTTAATAAGTTCATTTGAATCAGCCAAAACTTATGCTTGAAATAGATCTCTCAAACTTCTTTGTACATACATTTATTCCAGAGGCTCCCAGCTCAGCCAGTGATACTGAAAGAGTACTTGTGAAGCCAGTTGCTCTGTCCTTTGTTATCACTTTAAATCACAGCAATTAAGATATTCAGTAAGTATATTACAATACAGCCCCAAAGCAGTAACAGTTTGAAATAATGCATGAGGAAGTGTTAGCACATTTGAGTTGCTCTCCTTCTAGCTTGTTACAGACTGTGACTGTGACAGGCATTGAAAGAAAGTGCCTGCAGGTCATCTCTTCTTACAGGCTGTAGAATATGTAAAAAAATTAGAAATTATGGAAAGGACGTATCTTATCCCAGAAGAGCTGGTATGAATGAAACTGCTTTCTTTTCCCCAGTACCATTTCACCAAGCACATATCAAGCTGTAATTTTATTTTAGATATCTTTCTATTCCTGCAGTGGCTGCCTGCGCACATCATGTTGCAGTATCACACAGAGTCCAGCTCTAAACCACTCCAGGTGCTGTAGAGGATGTTGTGCATCCAATGTTGTGATGCCTTGGGTTTTAGCTTTTATATTTTTCAGAATCTCTGCTGCTTGGTGTGTAACTCTGAAATTTCATGTTAGGTGTTAGTAAGTTAAGTTCTCTTCACAGGGTAGTTAGACAAAACAATTCCTTCCTGTCTAGAGAATCAAGGACAATGGGTACCCAAAAAGCAAAAACAATGGAGAAGGAAAGGAGGCAAACCAGGGGGCTGAGACTTCATGGCCTGGGGCTGTGGTTGCACAATTGGCCCGAATATGTAGATGAACCAAAACTTATAAAAGTGTAAAAACTCGTGACCAGAATCCACCTTGGATTTGATTTGGGTGTAGCCCCAGCCAGGCTCTTGCACTGCCCAAGGTGGATCCTTTCAATAAATACCTATTTTATTCCTTTTTCTCTGTCCAGTCTCTGTTCCAGGTCAGCCTTTCCAGGCATCAGTTCATATAGCTGGTAAAACGCTGGTGTATGGTACCATAATCCTTGGTTGGCAAAGAACCAGAGTAGATCACAGTAGATGACTCTGTAGTCCATTGTAATAAAACTTTTTTTTACACATAGTATTTTTATGGTTCTTTTTATGAATGATTCAATGTTTTCCATTTGTGAGCAGCTCCACTTAGCCTGTCAGTTAACCTGTAACTTCCTTAGTAAAGGACTCTGAGCAGTAAGCTTAACAAATGCAAATTTCCTTTCAGAATTCTTAAGGGAGATTGCCTATAGGTGAAAACTGAAATAAAGATAAAAGATGCTTCCAAGGACAACTTTTGTATCTGCTAAATGCTCTAATAACTATATGTGGGATTCAATAATCAACTCTTTCAGAAGAAAAAAGGAGGTGTCCTTATTAAAACACTATCAGCTTATAGCTTGGGTGGTGTTCTAGAGGGATTTTATTTGCCTATTTTGTTTGGGCAGAATTGAATAAATTTAACAGAAGATAGTGTTGTAAATGAATCACCTTGCATGATAATGCTGAAAAGGGTTTTACTGTGAATCTGAACAGAACTGGCTTGAGTATTTGAAAAATGACATCGAGACTTTAATAAAAAATAAATGTTACTCCACAGACAAAGTGGCAAAATGTCAAGGACATATGTACGCTTAAGCAGCATTAATGAGGGTGAACTTTGCTCATATGCAGGGTTTTTGATAAAGTAAAAATTTGAAAAGTCATTGTATTTAAACCATTTCCACTTAAAATGAGACAAGTTAGGAAAGGACTGAATTTCTGCAGTCTGGTGGTAAAAATGCCATACCCTTCACCTTCAAGACATACGCTTCATTCTGTTCCTTGGTCCTTATCGATCTATCCTAAATAAAATACTTGCATACAATCAAGAAAAAAATCCTCACAGAGTGAACCACAGTCATTTCTAAAATCCTCAGAAGTCTTATAGTTCATTTTCTACATTCTCCTATCCCTTCCAGTTTCACTTTCAGATCCGGCATCAGGTAAACAAGTAGGGACTGGGAGGGTCCCAAGGCTGGTCCTTTAAAACCCTCTGCTTTCAGCCAACCATGTGTTTTGAGCCCCAGGCAGTTGCTGACTGAAGTGGTTAGAGTGATTGGGTTTTTGGTGATACTACATATTTAACAGTAAAGGAGAAAAGAGAACATTGTGACAAGATCTTGTCACTTCTTTTATTCGCTTTCCCTCCGTGTTGCTGTCATATGGTTCCCCCCACCCCGCAGAGTTTTCCATAGAGGCTTTTTTCTGTCCAGAAATCAGAATTTTTTTTCTGGCCAGAAATCAGGATGATTTGACAACTGCTGGCCTCTGTGAAATGAGCTGAATAGTCCCATGCCAGGTGTCCATTTCACAACACAGAAAGCATTATCCTCGTTGGCAGCAATTAGCGTGTGTGTTGGCAGCCTCACAGGGGATGTGAAGGATTGAGTGGTCAGGGTGGTAATGGTCACCTCTGAGGTCTCTGTGGAGAGACATCTTGGCACAGCATTAAGCTCCATGTCATAAAAGTCGATGAATTGTGTTTCTTTACCAGGCTTTTGCAATTTATTTTTAGCAATTTAAATTTTTTAAAAGGTAAAGAAAATAAAAACCTTGAAGAAGTATTAGTGTTAACTAGGGTACATTTGCATCCTGAAATCCTGTCTCTAACTTTTGATGCTGGGGGATTCTTTTTTTCCCCCTTCTCTAATCTCAGGGAACGGAATTAGTTATGCTTTTACATAGAAGTCCCTCTGTACCCATTGAGGAAGAAGGGCCAGATCTCCCCAGATTTCCAACAGAGCAAAACCCAGTAGTGATAGTCATGGCTTGTAATGTAGATCTGTGGGTTAGGTTTGTGTGGTGCATAAATATGCAACAGCAAAATTAACATAAAACGCCTAGATGGATAATTTAGGGAGGTCTGATTTCAAGATCTCTAGCCGTTATGTCCCATTTTATGGCCTGCTTTCCATTGCTTAAGAGTGCGCCACACATTCCCTAGCTGCAGGGTTTTTCTCTCTCCAGGATGCACAGATGGCATGTGCTTTGGACAAATTACAGCTAAGAAAAAGATGCTGTTGTTTCAAGGAGCTTCATAAGGATGTTGTGTCACACCATATGTGGCAGAATCAAGGAGATGGAAAAAAATTATGGGTGCTTGTAAAAGAGGGAAAGGATGGAATGGTGGCCAAGAAAGCTGCCTTGAGAAGGAGTTCCTGTCTGAGCCTGTGAATGAGTCATCCAGCACAGCTTTAATAGAACTTCTTGATGTGTCCAAGGAGAAGTATTAAGGTCTGGCTTTTGATGGCTAAATAGCTAGAGTCAGCACTAGTGAGAATGTAGGTTCCTCAAACAGGATTTTAAAAATAGAGGATGTTTCTTTAGCTCCTGCTTCTTGCTGTCCCCAGTTCTTCACCTGCATGTTGTATCGCAGTAGTGTTTGTTCACCCTGCTGCCATAAATCCATGGATGTCTCTAAAATTTGGAGGCACACTGTACTTGGATGCTAGGGAAAAGCTGGCATTTTTTAAGAATGCTTTCAATAGTATATGGGTATAACAAGATGGGGATGAGGAGAAAGTGTGCTTTACTTCTTTAGTTCTTCACCTTTTCAGAGGTACAGTATATTAAACCCACGCTTGTTTTGTGAACATTAGTAATGCACCTACAAGTTAGAGGATAAAGAATGTGCAAAAATATACTATATGATTATATACTTGTATAATTCAACTTGTCTCTTTCCATCTTGCTTCAGCATGCTTTGTGTGTGTTTAAGGCAGTAAACAGAGCAAACAGGAAACTTTTCATAGCAGATGGAGGGCAATGTCAAGCACAGGTTAACAGGAGTTTGTAAAGTTTGTGTAGGTGCATTCTTGCAGATAGGGGGCAAGTCATCTTTACTGTGTAGTGCAGGCCTCAGAGTAAAGTAAGATGGTCTTACCAAAGGCCAGGGCACACACAAGAACAGTGTGACTGAATTAGAACTTTCCAATTTATTTGCTGCAAGAATGAGTCATTCTCACATTTGCCTTGGGGAGAGTCCATGCAGGAGTTCATTAACAAACAAAGTTTGGACAATAGAAAGGGATTTGTGCATTCAGTACCTCTTGTCTCTTTTCCTGATCAGAGTTTGGAATGGTTTCATTACCTTCTGCCTATTCAACTACAGAAATGTTTTCCTGGATACTGAATGAGCATTAAGTCCTATTTCCCAAACTACAGGGAACCGACCGATCTGATCAAAAGAAAGTACAACAGAGGAAGTATCATCTTTTATGCACCTTACTGCCCGTCAGATTATTGTCCACACAGCTGGTTAAACATCTGCACCCAACAGGTATCTGAAGCTGAAACTTCTTTTCATCCTTGGAAACACTCAGAGAAGTGTCTGAAAGATGTGATGGATTTGCTGAGTGTTTGTATCAGAAGTCTGTTTTATTCAGAAGGAATAAGTGGACAACTCCTGAGAGAGGTGTGATATATTTTACTACTGTTCCCAAAATCTGAGAAGGGTAATGGGGAATACAAGATAGGATGTGGGAGGACACATTTCTGACCATGTGGGCATTACACCAACATGAATCTAAATATGAGAATAAAGATATAATGTGGGTTTTTTTAAAAAATAAAAAAATAAAAAAAAAGAAGTCACCTAACTGCCCTATATAAACCCAGAAAAAAATTATTAATACCATGCTTGTCAAGTCAGGAGTTCATGTGCTTATGCACCTGTTAGGGGTTGATATGTGATGCAGTTCTGGTGGTCAATGCAGGAGCACTGCAGTAAATCAGGAAAGCAGGGAGAGGTTTCCTTTGTTTATGAAAGGAGACAGAGCTGCTCAGTTACTACTCAGTGCTGGCATTGTGTCTTACAGAGACATTTGCCCCTCTAAGGGAGGAAAGCAGTGATTATTTTATTAGAAAAAAGAGTAAGACCACCCTCTGGTGAAGGTGAAATCAGAGTGCATTTTGGAATGAAAGATCAAATCTGCGTGGACACTGGGAAACTTCAAATGAGAGATTTACTATAGAAGTTTGAAAGGAAGATGGAGGCACTGAGGGTGAGCTCTGATAAGTATTTCCAAGGGCTTACTTTTATTGGAAGCTGTCCATGGGGAGCCTCTCCCTTACACGGAAATTTTCTGATTAAACTCAGGTGTAGGCGCTGTCTAGCAGATACACCCTCAGGCATAAACTGCACAGAGAGTGAAACTGTAGAGAGATGTATAAAGGGAAGAGTAATATTAAAGCATTGCTTTACTTTAATTTCTTCACCTATGTCTTTTATAAAGTTGTGCACTGTGCTGCTTATTTTGGATAGTCTAAATAAAATTCTTTTATTTTAATCGATATTAAATTGCTCCTGGTGGGAAGGTTTGTCACCACAGGGGTCAGGAGAGGAGAAAGGAGTGTCAAGGGATGAGCCTGGCGTGTGTTGTTGATATATCAGGGTGTCTGCACAAATCCAAAACCTTCAAGGCAGCATGCTGCCCATGCTGCTAGCGCAAATGATATTTTACTCATTTTTGTCTTGTATTTTGGGAGCATAGTGAGGCCAAGCCACTGAGCTGGGGGATATTCTGTGATTTACCTGGATTTGGTTCTAGCAAGTGTGACTTAAAGATGATTCAGTGGGCTGAGCTTTTGACCTGATTCTTTGATTGTTTCATTACAGAACTTTGAATTGACCTTAGTAAAAGGCAAGCTTTACTTTTACCAAGGAGCCTAGTTCCACAGAGAGAGCCTTAACCTACAATTCACAGTTTGTTAGAGAGGGTTTGGTGGGACCTTGCAGTGAAAAATATGTACCCAGACAGAATCTTATTGTGCTACTTTCTGTTAGAATTCATCTAGCCTAGAAAGGCTGAGACAAGCTACTGATTTTTTCCCATCTTCACTTTGTGCATCTGATAGATTCTGTTCAAGGCTTTTAGGATCTGCAAGCCTTGTTTACCTTCTCAGGTTTGCCAAAACCAGCTGTCCATTCCTTGCCTTATCAGTATTAGGCAAAATTTACACTTTTGCTGCATTGATTTGATCATTATCTTGTGAAGCTGTAAGAATTAGCATAATAAAATATGTTTCTTCTTCACTTAAAAAGCATTTTTAGGTCTATTGGAAAAGGATTTATTACTAATTTTCTGTCAAATATTTAATTTTTACTTATTCTGATAACTTCATAAAATAACGCAAGTTTCCCCCCTACAGGAGAGAGAAATATCATTGAAACCGACACTTAATTTAAAGTAAAATTAGTGGATCTGTAAAATGGTTTGTGCACTATATATGGTATTGAGTGAATGGTGTGGACTGTTTTCATGTGTTTGTTTCTGTGCATAGGATGATGATGTACAAATATCCAAAGAAGCTGAGCAATGGTATTAGGTGTCCATGGATATGACAAACCTGTGATGGGACTTGCAAATATCTGTTTTCTCATGGCCCTAGGTTTAGAACAAGGGTGGATAACATCCTAAACAACTCTTCAGCTAAAACTATCTTTTCTGGCAGTAAAACAGATTGCGATGTGGGCTTCCACCATGGAAATGCTCCTTGCAGTGGGATATTAAGCTGTGGGGAGAGACAGTAACACTTTATTTTTTTGTTACAGCAGTATGAATGCTTGCCAAAACCACTTCGGTAAATCAATACACACACAGCTATAAATCCTAAGCATTTAAACCAGATTAGTAGTATTGCTTCTTTATAATATTAATCTTTTATCGACCTGTGCAGTCAAACACTTAATTGAGGCTTTTTTCTTTTTCCATGTTTCATTTTCAAAAAGGGTATTGAACATTCATTAGTCCCTAGATCTGGAAAGCTATTGGGGAAGGGAAGATGAGGTGGATTGGGGGGGCTGTGTTTATTTGTTCTGGTTTTTGTTGTTGTTTTTCTTGTTTGATGGAAGGTGGATTTTGTGGGGTTTTTTTTGGTTTGTTTTTTTAAATTTTTTTGTTGTTGTTGTTGTATTTTGGTGGTGTGTTTTTTTTTTTTGGGGGGGTGGTGTTTGTGGTTTTTTTTCCCCAAATTGGATAGATTTGAAAAATATAAAAGGTAGAGTTTTTTTCTGAAGAATGTGATGTGTGCTGGCAAAATTACCACCTGAATTCTTTCAGTGTTACCTTAAAGGAAGGTTTATGGAAAGAAAAAGCAACACATGTACATTTTTAGGGCATATTCAATATGTAGAGAGGAACTCAAAGTGGTCATCCAGGAGAAGCCAATGAATAATCACACTCATACTAAGGTTCTATAGTTAAGCTCTTTGGAACTTGAGTGGCCTCAAGCACATCTTGCTCATTTTCTGAAGGGTGGAGTGGGAGTGTCAGTGTACATTTTCATAACTCTAAAAGGAGTCAGAAATTTTTAGGTGTTCCATCCAGACTTACGGCTAATGCTACTTATTTTGCACTGTATAATCACAGTTACTGTTCCCCAAGGCAGCAAAGACTAACAGTGTGGAAAGCCTGTGAAGCAGCAAAGCCTGAAGTAATGAAAGAGCCTAATTTTCCTACTTTTTAAAGGAGATCTCAGGAATTCATTTTTTCAGTCTGTTTTCATTTATAAACAGTTCTATAGATGAAGCCTACTTTTTAAATTATTACCCATTTTCTGAAGATTAACTTCCCTAGCTTCTGGCAGGTTTTGGGTGCAGGGCATGTATTTTAAAGTGGATTTTACAGAAACATGTCAACATATGTCTCATGAAAGGAGTGAAAGGTGGGACTTTAAAACTATTAACCTCTAAATTGACAGGAGATTTAAAAAAAAAAAATTCATCATTTCTGCTTGGAAGCATCTAAGGGAGTTCTGAGCTACCCTAAGTCTACATTCTTTTCCTTCTGTGTTTTGCTTAATGTTGCATACATGATGCCATTAGTAGAATCTAACATCTTTTGAGGGACAGATCAAGCTCTCCAGGATGTCATGCTTAAAATCTGGAACAAAATTATTTTTATTGCTGGCAAAGGCAGCTAAAGGAAGTGGAAGAATGTAGTTACTCATGATGCAACAGTTAGCTAACCTTCCAGATTTCCATCTCATCACTGAGCCAGGACTGTTTTTGTCATTAAATTCATATAGTAGCTTAGTTTAAACTCTTCAACCATGCTCATAAAATTAAATACTAGTTGAATTAGGGTTGTGATAATATGAGATGCCTTTTCTTTTTTTGCTCTAATTTCCTTGCCTGTGAACATTTTTCTGATCTCAAATGAGGGTGACCTTGCCTGATTTTTCAGACTATGAAAAGTCTCTTGAAACACAACTATTCAAAAATTTTTTATGTTACATTCCTTCAGTACTTGCAAGAGGATAATTATCTTTTCTGAGAGAAAGAAATGGGTGAAATATTTGCATTGCAATTTGGAAGATCCTTTATATTATCTGCCAATCCAGCTGAGAGGCAGCTCATGATGCACTGAAGGCTTAAGTTTGTATTTCTCTCCAGAACTTCTGTTTTTTCTATGTGCTCACCATAAATTGCTTTAAAATTACCTTTTTTCTTTCACCAGCAGTACATTTAGGTTTTTTACAGATTTCTAGCATTCTTTCTCATTTTCCTGAGTACAGTAATTTCACGACTATAAGACGCACCTTTTTGACTAAAATTTTGATGGAAACCCAGAAGTGCGCCTTATAATCTGGTGCACCTTATATATGGACAAAGTTGAGAAATTTGCCAACCCGGAATTGCGCCTTATACTCCGGTGTGCCTTATAGTCATGAAATTACTGTAATTTTAAGAGCCCAAAGGCCTCCATAAGTGTAGAATCATAGAATTGCTTCATTTGGAAGAGGGGTTAAAGATCATCTCATTCTAAACCTGAGCCATGGGCAGGGACAAATTCCAGCAAATTCCAGGTTGCTCAGAGCCTATCCAGCCTGACCTTAAGCACTTCCAAGGATGGAGCATCCCCATCTTCTCTGGGCAACCTGTTCCAGTGCTCCTCTAATCTGTGTAAAGTATTTTTTTGCAATATCTGATCTAAACCTACTCTTTTTCAACTTAAAGCCATTAACTGGAGAAGAACAGTAACAGAAACATTAACAGAGAGAGATGGCATCTTGCTTTCTGTATGACTGTTGCACACAAAGTAGAGGACTTTCCTTTAGGTGCTTAACATTTCTATCAGATTCCATCAGAAAATATGATGTAACCACTGCCAAAGCACTCATGCTCCTCCTTGGCTTCAGTCAGCATTTGCTTATTTAAAAAGATCGAGACTGAGATTTTCAGAAAGATGCTACTCTGTTGTCAGGTTTTACTTCTGAATTTTAAAAAACGAACACTATCTTAAGGAGTGTGCCTTAGTGAAATTGTTGTGGTATATTCCTGTGACTGAAATCAGAATCTAATTTCACTTTTTTCCTCTCTGCAGTCTGTCATAGTAATGTTGTTTGATAACATTAGGTCGGAGCTCATCATACATTAGAAAGACATTTTTCACTCAGTCAAAACCATTGCAGGTTTGCAGGCAGGAATAACTGTTTTGCAGATAATGTGGGTCTTTTCTAGCTGTTGAATTCTTCAGTACTGACCTAAAGCTGAGTTTCTGCTCCTCATCATCTGCTCAGTGTGCCAAATACTGGAAGCAAGGTTGCAACTGAAGTTGGAAACAACCTTTGTCAGAAAACTTTTCTACTGTGAGAAATAGAATTGTTGGAGATGCTTCATCTGTGCTCCCTAGAAATGTTAGAGTTAAGACTGTCCTGAGGTTACATTTCTTTATGTTTTATTATTAGTAAAATGGTTTTATTATTAATAAACTATTCACAGTTGTGAGATGATTTTCCCTTGTGAGTTCATCAACTTGTATTGTTGCATTGCCATTTTGATAACTGTTGGAGTTAATGTTTTGGTCCCAGGAGGATGTGAACCAGTGAGTAATCCCGAGTCACAATTTGAATTATGCATGTAGCTATTGGCTGCCACCTCCCATTTCCCAATGCACTTCCATATAATGATTCTCCTGATTATAGACTTTTTTGATACACAAAAAAGTACTGTTCTGACTAAATCGTAATTAAGCCAGGAAGCAAGTATGTTTAGTTCCTTATGCTGTTCAGATGTGTAATGATTTACTATTTGCACTTGTAAACTATTTTGAGGTCTTCTAATGGAAAGCTTTTCAAGGACACCAAGTTTAGGACAGCCTGTTCATCTCATAGTGTTCTCATAGTGTCATTAATGCCTTCCAGTTTATTCTCACCGTGTGATTGCATATATTTGTCATGAGTTCTGCTGATATTCAGTTTATTGAGCAGGACTGAACTAGGTGACCACCTATTTCTAGTTAAAATAGCACAACTGAACACCAGCATTAATGAAAGGTCAGTGTTAACTAGTGAATAAAGAATCTGGGATATGTAAAAGACAACAATGTCTATTGCAGCAGTAGATTCTTATTTTCATTCAGTATTATCAAAGAGGTACTTAAAGGTTGAGGGTATCCCTGAGGTTTTAAAATTCCTGTCTATTTTTGATGATGGATGCTTGAATGTGTTGTCTGTGGCTATGAACAGAAATGTCCTACTGGCACAGCAAGGTGAGTGGAATGGGGCAGGAGTGGCTGGTGTTCCAGCAGCTGTTTCACACTTCACAGTCTTGTGCAGGTGCATGTACAGCTATCTGTATTTGTGCTGTTTAGGCATCAACTAAGTTGATTTTTGTGGCAATAATAGATAAAGTTATGAAGCAGAAGTACATTGAGGACCCTTTGTCCTCCAGTTCCGTCAGCAGTTAATTCCTTCTGCTGCCTCCATACCCTGCATCCTCTGTAAACAAGGATCATGATCACAGTCCTGTCCTGTCAGACATTGTGGGTGCACTAAATGACATCCTAAACCTTCATGTGACAGTGATTGAACAGCTGCATATCAGCAAAGAACTTAAGGGCAGCTGAATTTTGATCTAATGACAAAAGCCTCAACCTTGATTTGCAACATCCAGGCTGCTTTCCATCACTTTTCCTGCAGTGTGCCTCCACTTCCCATCCTGCCTAAAAAAAAAGAAAAAGCAGGTTTCTGCTGTTCTTCAGCTCATGTTATTTTACCTTTCATCATCATGCAAATTTCTGGCCAATTGAGGCAGAGCTTTTCAAACCATGTTCCACCAAGCAAGCAGGGGTTTTCAGCCACTCTTCAGCACAAAGCCTTGCAATCTAGCTCTTTGTTGCTTGCATTCAACTCCAGGCTGCTCTCCCTCTATCTCATATAATTATTCGCAACTCTATTTTGGCTCTTTTGGAGGAAACTTGGCCCAGCATCCAGTCCACTTCATGTGTTGCAGATGATGCTGCAGTTACTATGTCTTCTGCCTCCATGGTTTAGGATCAGTGCAGAGCCACATGAGCACCCTGAAGCATTTCTTTGTTTTTTGTTTTTGTATTCAACCTTTCAAGGTAATAAGCAACAGTGGGAATATCATTGCTGCACCTTTGCAAGATAATTTGGCCACATGCAAGGTTACTCCCTTGATGTTGTTTTCATGATTGGTATGGATTAGATCTAGGGAATATAACAGGGCTGGCAATTATTTTGCAAATACGTGATTTAAGGCATATCAAGGTATAACTTGGGGGCTTCTTAACACTACAGCAGTGTCCTGTTATCCCAGGTGGGAGAGTGTGAACTCTGCCTCTGCCAGGACACAAGTTCTCCAGGTGGGATTAGGGTTTATGAGCTGCAGTGAGTATCCAGCTTCTTTTTCTGAGTGCAAAAATTTCTGCTTTTCCAGTCCAAGTGATGTACACCATATAGGCTAATACATTTCAGGTTTGTTTCTCAAGTAGGAGGATGTATAACCCGAGCTTTTGTTAAAAGCCAAGCACTGAAGTGCCTGCAGCAATACTAAGCCTTATTGCACTGGGACTATCTGATATCTCCTAAGTTGTTAGTTGGATTTAGAAGAATAAAATTGTATTATAATTATAAAATTATGAAGAATTAAATGCATAGTGTAAAATTATAATTTTGCAGTGTTATATTTTGATTGATGAATTGTAAACTCACTCATAATACTTTAATAATAAAATTAATTTATTTAATAATAAATACAGGGCTATTTAAAAATTCAATATTTATTATAAAATTTATTATAAAATTATTGAATAATTTCGTTTCTCATCAGATTTTGGCTGATTTAATTTACTTTCAAAACTCTTTTTACCTCTCTGCCTTCTCAGTGGTTCAATAAATTATACCTGAATGTAGACCTCAGAAGTTCTTGTTTTGTTATTAAAGATCCCATCATTTCTAATGGCGTGGCCATCCTTTGGTGCTGTCTCAAAACCTTTTCCCTCTCTGACCCTTTATTACTTGTTCTGCTAACAGAGGTAATTTAGTTTGATTTGGCAAGTTAAACAGATTTCCATGTGACAATTTGTATGGAAACTCTCCAGGCTGGTTTGGTTAATACACAAACAATGTATATTTGTTATTTTACAAATATACATTATACATTTTATTTATTAACATACAAACAATGTGGATTGTTAATATACAAACACCTAGTGGTGTTTGCACTATATAAAGTCCTGTCATGATATCTGTACTGTATCCTCATTCCCCATTGGAGAACTTGCTATGCTGTTGTTCTTGAATTGGTCATTTTAAAATATTTAAAACTATTATAGCTAAGAGTACCTTCTTTTCTACAGCTATGGAATAGCAGCATTTTACATCTTGGACTTCAACAACTCCTGACTTTTTTTTCATTGTTGATGAGCTTTTAGAGGTTCTTCTTCCCTGAAATACTCTGGAGATTGATTTATATTAGTTTTGAATTCTGCACATATAACCTGGTTGGTAATCACTACTGCACAAGTGCTGTTCCTATAGATGAGGATTTTTACTAACACTAAGTATTGCAATCTTTTTCAACTGTAAGTGTGCACATGTAATTATTTTTCTTTATACTTCACTGATATATTTGATTGGTTTGACTTTGTGTAATTTTAGACAAACCCTGATAAGTGAGGTTGGGATTACTGTTGGTGGGAATACCTGATAAAAATTTCTGAAATAAACAATTAGATTAAATTAGATTTTTATTTTCAAGATGTCTTAAGTATTGGGTAATTTTGTTTCTCATTAGGTTTTACTATTTTTGCCTCTCTACCTTCTCAGTGGCTCAGTAAAACAATTTTACCACTTCTGTGGTGAGAGAATCAGCTGCTTATTACCTCCAAAACTGAGAAAAAGCAAGCAATCATCAGTTTTGAAAGAAGTGCAATTACTTTTGGCCAAGGCACTAGTGCACATTTAAACCTGTGTTCTTAGAAAACAATGCACATTACATGGGCTTGGCATTTTCACTCTGTGTGAGCTGAGCTTTTGAAATCTCTCAAAGTGACTTGTAAGGCTTTTGTGTGCAAGCTGTATCAAATCTAAGCTTTGAATTGCCCAGCTCCATATCACTGGACTTCTCTTCCATCCTCAAGTACAAGCAGTGCATGTTTCTCTTAGTTTGCAAATTCATGCAGAAAACTTACCTTTTTGATTTAGGCTTTACTAGATATTGGATTTTATGTCAGTGTTGTAAGATGCAGTGGTGTTCTATCTGCTGATTAGTTTTATAATGTAAAGTGCCTGGTGATGCATTGCATAGAAGTTGCTATAAAAATAGTTGATGGTGTGATAGCAAGAAGAAATGTGAGGAGAGCAGATTCACTTTATTAGAGGAGCAGGAGTCCCCAAGCAATCATTTTTCAACAGTAGTTAACAATTGGTTTATCTTCAATCACTGAACCCTTAATAAACATGGTTTTTAGCTGAAGTGAAATGCTTATATTGAAAAGAAAGTAAAAGGAATTTATAGGTTTGTGCCAGTTTTATCTATTAAGGTAAAAAATTTGGAGGCATATCTATTTTCCCACTACATATCTTTTCCAATGACCATGTTGACGAAAAGAGGAATAATGAAATAGTCTTTCTCAATGTTTTGAGAACAAAGTCCTTTTCTGTGAAAAAAACAGATGAAATAATATTTATTTGTTTAATTCTATTGTGTCTATTATATTTGACAGGAATGAGCACAGTCATTCTGTGTAGAGAGGTCCTATTACCTGCAAAGACAAATGTTTCTGTGAAGCTATTTTCCACGTGCAGTCTATCATATTGTGTCCTATTTGATAGCAGGCAGTTTGTTTTACTGGACTTGAGCTTTAGATATTAAGAATTTTGACAAAATTAGCATCAAAGGGCAACTTTGGCAGTTGACTCTTCACAACAATTAGTCAAGGATTTTCTGACAGCCCTGGTAGGTACCATGGGTATTCTCATCTTAGTTTTACAAATGGAGAGCTTAAGACTTTGGTTAAAGGAACTCACGTGGGTTGGTTTTGTTGTTTGGGATGGGTTTTATTGGACAGACCTCAACAGTATTATCATAATTCCGGAATTTTGGAATGAAGTTTGTTGTAAGACCTTGTAAACAATGGCAGTAATTTCACAAGTGGCTGTGTGTGACGACACTACCTCAGCTTGGGCTGAAGTTGGGGCTAAGTGTAGAAAAGACATTTTTCAAACATGGGCTCACTTCTGAACATAATTGTGTTGTACTTGGGCTTCAGTGTGAGACTTGCGTGAGTTTTGTTTCAGAGGACATTATTGGCACGTAAATGTTAGCTGCAGATAAAAGGATTGTCTTGGGCTGGTTCGTCTGCTTGTGTTTTAGGGACAGATTTGCTCACACACTATTTCTGAAGTCAGTGAAATTGAGGGAAATTGGCTCTCAGTAAGTGAAAAGTGTACCTTAACTGCACTTTTCAAAATAGAGATGTGCTATGTGTGTAATTGGACAAACAGCACTTGTGACTGTGACATCTGATCTTTTTATCAAAGATGAGAGTGCTAAATAATTAGTGTTTGAAAAGTAAGGATTGACATGGACAACAGCAACCTCCTGTCTTTTCTCATATTTGTATTGAACTGTGAGCATGTTTGTGGAACTATAAATGTAACAAGCTATAGAGTATTCATAGAAACACAGAATGCTTTGGGTTGAGGGGAACCTTCAAGATCATCTTATTCCAACAGCCTTGCCATGGGCAGGAACACCTTCTGCTAGACCAGGTTGCTCGAAGTCCTGTACCACCACTGTGGATTCCATGAATACTAGGCTTTGGAAACTCTTTATTGATGTTAAATTGCATACTTGGGAAAATAAAAGTGTAATTTTTTTCCAATAGTTGCCATGCCTCTGACTGGTAAGGGGTTTTCCATCCCAGAATCACAAGATTGGAAGAGACCTCCAAGATCATCAAGTCCAACCCATGCCCCGACACCTCAACTAAACCATGGCACCGAGTGCCGCATCCAGTCTTCTTTTAAACTCATACCAGCTGAGATGCAGGATTTCTTTCTTTGGGTACATGTTGTAGCTATTATTATTACTAATTTATACTCATTAGAGGTTCTTCTTCTAATTAGGTTGTGACAAAGCATTCAGCCCTACCATTTTTTCCTTTAAAGTTCTGGATATCTTAAGAGGGTGGGAAGTAAAGTGGGAGGATATAATTTTATGGCAAGAGCCATTTAAAAATGACTTCTGCCAAGGGCTTTTAATGACACAGCATAGGACCTTTTTATATTGTAGGTGTCTAGTTAATGAAAAGAAAAACGTGCCTTTTAATAATTAAAAGGAAAAGTCTTGCCAGGCTACCAAAATCTACAAGATAATAGTTGAGAGTTTCAAAATTTTTGAGAAGAAATGTAATAATGTGGAAAACAGAAACAATTTGAACAAAGCCACTCTAAGAAGGCTCTGGTGAGGCTAAAGAAAGAAAAATAAATTAGTCCTTTTGGGTATATGTTCCATTATGGAAAAATATAGAAATCATACATAGATATATATGTCATTATTAATGTAAAAATAGGGGATGTTTCAGTTGTTTGTTTTTAAGTGACCTTGCTTCAAATTCTAAGAATTTCAATGCAATATAAACAGTTTTTTCCTATTTCTGAAGGGGAATGAGTAATTCATGCTATTATCAAAACCAAAACACAATTTTGTGAGCCTTCAAATTGGTCAGTTATCATTTGCTTAAAATCCCCATCTCTAACAAAATTCGATGCAAGCCCACCTGAGTGGCATTGTTATAATAATTGAATATCAGAGTTAATGCAATATTCAAAAGGTTCACTTCCTTGTTTTCTCTCTTGCCTGTCTGTGTGAGATCAGCAGTTAATGAATCTTGAGGCAGAACAATTGTTCTGTTAGCCTCTCAATTTATATATGGACTTTCAGTAGAAAGGAAATTTTTAAATCTACAATTTAATGTCTTTTCATTGTCTAAGAGCTGTCTTTTGCTAGAAAATATTATTTCTATGTATTGAAAGGCTGAGAAATGAAATATGCTAATAAAAAGGATATCTGATTCATTATCCAGAGAACAATTTAATAGAGGGTAGGGGGAGGGATTAGAAAATTTATGATACATATTAAAATGTGGTTTTTGGTTGAATCCATGGCACATTTTTCTGGGTTTTTTTTACAGTAAAGATAGATTATGACTAATATTGAATGGGTTATTGGAGGACAAAAGAAGAGGAAGTTTTATAATGGATTTGGATCCTGAAAGCCAAATCAACAAGCCAGGCTATAGGATTATGAAGGGCATGTATATGAAGTTTCTAATTATTTCATTTACAGCAGTATCAAAAGCATCAGCTGCATAGACACCCTCCATAGCATAAGCTATGTCCTGGAAGTTTCCATTCCTAAGAAAGTTTAAAAATAGGGTGAGGAAAGGGCAAAATTTGTTCTTTTTGTCCTGCTGCATCTGCGACTGTTTAGCAGGCTCAATAGGCTCAAGGAGGGATGTGGGATCTGCAGGGGAGTGTCCGGTGTTCCAGTGCCAGGGCATGTCATTCCAGCAGTGTCTCCTGAAGAAAAATGAAAGGCCATCACAGAGGGGCCTGAGTTCCCTGTGGGATTAGCCTGGTGGTGTTCCTCATCTCCCTCTCCATTGAATAAGAGAAGTAAACTGGCCTTTTATTGTAAAATACTAATGTCCAGACTTTCTTTGCACATTATCATCATGTGCATGGTGAGACAACACCACCCAGTTCTCCCATGTTGGGTCTCTTCAGGCTAATTTATAATACAGGATTGTTTTAATCTTCACCGTGTTAGAAAGAACATCTCTAATATTTACAGCTGCTGTTTAATACATTTCCTGGTAGGTCTTTTGTCTTGTCATTCACAAGATTGATTTGTGCCCTGATTTCGGTGGCAGCAGGGTTCCTGAAGCTACTCTAGAGAAGCTGCCAAGCGAAGCTGCACTAGTTCTGTCATCATTTTGGTTGCTGAGAAAACATTTTTCTTCGGCAAGTGTCTGCTGCTTCTCCTTTATTGATAG
This sequence comes from Catharus ustulatus, assembly GCF_009819885.2. Classification (NCBI taxonomy): domain Eukaryota; kingdom Metazoa; phylum Chordata; class Aves; order Passeriformes; family Turdidae; genus Catharus; species Catharus ustulatus. Next base: position 5,388,956 of record NC_046223.1, on the reverse strand, counting down.
AAGCACTTTGCATGAGCTGTTCCTCTCATAGCACTTTCTCTGGCATGTCAACAGTCAGGTGGAGGAGCAAAAGTGCAACTTGCTCTCAGTGAAGCAGGGAAGGAAACATTCCCACTCTCCTCCAGTCAAGTTTACTGAAATAGCTGTGCCCCTTCAGCTGTTTGTTGATGTTTGGACCCAATGATCTTTTCCAACTTTGTGATTCTCTGATTCTGTCGTTGCCTTGCTGCTGGTGGCAGCATCATTATCTCTCTGCTATTAAGGACCAGAGCTCAGGAGCACTGTCTACTGCTCCCACCTGGAAGGCAGTGCAGACATCATGCTTAGACCTCACTGATTTCATTTATAACCAAAGTATCTGAGTACCAAGTGGAGCAGAGGGGCAGGCTGACCCTCAGGTGCTGAAGCCTGACTGTACCTACCACAGCTTCATGAAGTCACCTGCATGGCTGTAACTCTGGGAGGTAAAATGATTTAAAGCTACACTTGAGCAACAGCAGTATGGAAATATGTGCATGTCTTAAGGATCACAGGGCTAATGTAGTGCTGTGAGAACTTTTGGCATGGTAGTGAAATTTTGAGTTACAAATATCCCTGTAATCATGTTATTTGCAAAAAAACTTGTATAATAAAACCTTGTTCAATGGAGATACATGAAAAAATTTTAAAATCTCTCTGACTATTTCTGAAAATGTAAGATAGTTCAGATTACATGACTATATAAGCATTGAGCAGTGCCTTGGAGAATATAAAGTTCTCAGACTTGCATAAATCCCAGCAGTCTTTAAAGCATTACACATACAAAATGAATTTTAGGTCGTTCTTCCTTGTAGATCCCAAACCAATGAAGATTCATGATATGGTGAATGCCCCTTATTTTTTCAAACCTTAGTTTTAATGATTCTGATTTATCTAAATATTTTCAGTACATCTTCAGGTTTACAGAAACAGGATCTGACTTTCTAGCCAGCAGCAAGAAACCTGAGATTGTTGTGACACACAGTGATTTAGCTTTGGTGTAAGTTGATGTTTTAAGGTACAGTAAAAGAATATGAGTAAGACACCCACAGATCATAAGTATTTTCATATTGCTCTCTAATCCTGCAGAGGGAAAAAGTAATGTATTTTCCACTTGGTAAAGCTGGCAATTGAAAACTTAAGAATGGGGATTTATGGCACAATGACAATTTCATCACTCTTCATGGTTTCAGGAGGTTTTTCCTATTCCTGATTATTACCAGAGGTACTAAAGTAAACAGAAATTGTTTGCCTAATAATTGCTAACACAAATTTTCTAAACTTCTTCCATAACTTACTTTCTTTTTTAACACAGCATCATTTAGTCTTAAAATAAACTGTCAGTGCTGGTTGTTTCTCACAGCTGATATAAATATGAACAATATAAGTAGGCGGACATTCTTCAAGTAACAACACATTCAGTTGTACAACCGACATGCTGATTGCCTCTTTCAGAGTATTTTAAATATGGGTTTTAAATGAGCTAAAGTCACCAATAAAAGATGAGAAAAGGTGCAAAAGGCTCTATATGGTAGGAATTTGTAGACTCCTAATGCAGTCAGGCTCTCTAGTATGTTTGATATGGTTTTTGAAGAGAAAGATCAGGCAAGAAATTTTGGTATTATTTCTTCCATTGCCATCCTGTCTTCAGGTATTGGTGTGTGTGGATATCATGTATGGATGAGCAACCCAACTCAAAGAAGCAGCACATTTGTCAAATTGCCAAAAAGTGTTTCATCATCCTTGTGTTCTACCACTTTCCCTTGTGTTTGATCAATAATGCTTAGCCTAACATCTGCCAAATGCCAATGACCCCACAGCACAAATGAAATGAGCTTTGCTCTTGTTTCTGTGGGTTATGGTAACATAAGCCAGGCTGCAGCCAGCTGCTCTGAGACCATTGGTTCAGCTGCTCTGGTGAAGGCTTACACAAGTCTCTCATATGGGATTAAATGTCAGGCTAGATTTATATTACATGTCCATAGCTTGGCACAAGCTTTCTGCATTGCAAGGCTGGGAAGGGCTCAGAAAAACTCAGTTCTCTGGTGCTTTTCTAAAGGAAGGTTAGATAGCTACTACTGCACTCTTTCTCCTCTGACATTTGACTCCTGGCTGTCTGGCTGCCCTAAGCCCTCTTCCACTTTCCTCCTGAGCTGTAAGTGCACATGAAACTGACTTCCCCTGTGTGGTATCTGTTGTCTTTGTCTTCAGAAGAACATGAGATACCTTCCTTCCTTTGGGGCAAGACAGGTACAGCCAGCCAGTTCCAATCTCCAATTTTCCCTCACTTTGTCAAGAGCAAGTAAAGACTGATGATTGCCTAGCTAGTCTCTAGTAAGATACAACATCTTGTGCTTGTGTTCTTTCACCTGGTCTCCTTTCTGGGATCCTGAGTATCAGAGGAAAAATAACAGTTTACCTTGCGACAGTTCAAAGTGTGTGTTTCATTCCTGCCCGGTCAAATGCCCCTGCTAGTGAAATCATCACAGCCCATAGCCATGTACACACTGAAATGTGAAGTGAGAAGTGTATTAACACTCCTGTTCATCTCAATCTGACAATTCCAGGATCAGGACTGCTTCCTTTTAAGACTCATAAGTCTTAAAATTTAAATTTCATTGGGGAAAATAAATGAAAATTTAAAAAAAACCACAGTAAAAGATTCTAGCAGTACTGGTAAGGGTAGTTAGTGATGCTGTGATCACAAGCCAAATTTAAAAGTGAGTGTGAGTAAGAGGCAATGAAAAATGAGAACCCATTCTTATGGTTATCTTACACAGCTATAGGAATTACTGTGGTGCCTTTAATAGTGGCAGAGAAGGCCAGTACCATTTTCAACTAATAATGGAGCCACAACAATGAGTAACTACTGATGCAGTACACTCACAGAAAATTTACACTTTGAAAGTTATAACAAAAACTATATAGACTATCGTTTTATTCCATAACAAGAGTTTTTCCAGATTCTTTAGGAAGTCTCCCTCAAGTGAAATATTTTTGCTCTATGACTTTGAAAGACGTGCTGTGAGTCACCTGAGTAAAAATTGCCATAATGCCTATTTCCCCTGTGTACTTTTGTGCATTTAGTTCGGCCACTCTCAGTCTGAGTGTTTAGAACAGGAATTCTCTTCCGACCTGTCTCTCCATAGTCACAGAACTATAGGACCATAGAATGATTTGGATTGGAAGGGACCAGAACCCCCTGCCTCATTAGATGAGGGTGCTGGCCATCCAACCTGGCCTTGAACACTTCCAGGGATGGCTCATTCACAGCTTCTCTGGGCAACTGCTCCAGTGCCTCATCACCTCACAGTATTTTTTGTTAACATCTAATCTAAATCTCTCCTCTTTTAGGTTAAAGCTGTTCCCCCTTGTCCTACTGCTGTCTGCTCCTGTAAAAAGTCACTCTCCCTCCATTTTATAAGCCACTTTAATACTGGAAGGATGTTAATGAGATCTCCTTGGAGGTTTCTCTTCTGCTGGCTCATCCCCAGCTCTCTCAGCCTGTCTTCATAGGAGGGGTGCTCCAGCCCTCTGAGCATCTTGGTGGCTCATACTGAAGGACTACCTGACACTAAACCTTTCTGAGACTGACCATGTACACCCCAATTACATGAGCATTTGATGGAGCTCAGGATCATTACTGGTCATGTGGATGGGAATTATCTGTGAGGTTTTAAAGAAATAAGGAAAAGCAAGAAGCATTGCTGTGTGGGTAAATAACAATTGTAACTAGACTTAAACAGTGAATAGAAATTGCAACTAAAATTAGACCACAATTTTATGCTTGTAAATATTAGATCTGTGTATGATTGTATCAAATAGAAGTACAGATTTTATCTGATCTGGTGTATGATCAAATTACCTGAGGCATGTGACACGGAGCATATGATAGCTCCAGTTCTTAGGAATGAAGATGAAAAGACACAGATAATTCCTAATACATGGTTTATCCCTTTATGGCACTGTTAATCTACCAAAACAATTTTTGACTCGTGTGATTCTGTAGATTAAATTTATTTCAGTTGGTCTTTGTGTCATGGAGACTTTCATAACTTAATGCTGGATATTCAAAGTGGGACTTCCTGTATTATTTATCCCATAGGTCTGTGGGATCTGTTTACCCAAATTTACTGTCATGTGGGTTCTGTTACAGGGTTGCTTGCCTTGGTCTACAACCACAGAGGTGGAAGGGCCAACACCTCTCTCTTCCCTCTGGTCACTAGTGACAGGCCCCAGGAAGCAACATGAAATTGTGTCATAGGAGGTTTAAGTTGGATGTCAGGAATAGGTTTTTCACCCACAGGGTGCTTGGGAACTGCAACAGGCTCCTCAGGGCAGTGGTCACAGCACCAAGCCTGACAGCGTTCAAGAAGCATTTGGACAATGCTCTCAGGCACATGGTGTGGTTTTGGGATGGTCCTGTGCAGGGCTAAGAGTTGGATTTGATGATCCTTGTGGGTCCTTTTCAATTCAGGGTTCTAGAAGTCAAATTTAGTTTAATTTTTAATCCCTCATTACTGGTATTATTTTGGTTTGTATCAGCTGAATCAGATTGCCTCACTAGAATGCTAGCATTGGGTCAGTAGCAGAAGTGCTTTCAATCTATTTTCATTTGTCTGACAAAGGAGAAAAGCAGACCGTGAAAACCTAGGGAAATCCACTTAGTCCACTATGAAAGTATACTTGAATATGCTAAAGTCAGTCACTGAAAATCCTACACAGGGGAATCAGGAGAGAATAGTAGGTACATAAATATATCTATAATTTCAGAAGGACTGATGAAATTATAAGTTTTACAAGATATGTGAGTAATCTGCATATTTATAAGCACTTCATGTCCACAGCTTAAACAGAGGAATCTTTAATACTTACAAAACATGGAATTGACTGCTAATTGCAGAAAACAGAGATAAAATTGTTGTCCTTGTTAATGTTGTTATTAAATATCCTTATCTCTTTGCCTATCTCTTCTTAAGCCACACTAATCAGAGCTCAGAGTTACACAGTCATGGTTGAATGCCCTTTCTCTATTGCATACATTTAATGCTCAGACTTTGCATCTTGGTGAGCTGTATCTCATGTTTGCTCATCTCTGTGTGACAGCACTAAAGTAACATAAATATTTATCAGGTTGATGGAAAGTATTAGAAGTCAGGGTCATTAAATTAAATTAAAAAAACTAATCAGTGCTTAGTATCATGATAAGTTTATGTGCAGTCAAATTCTTTTATCTTTTAAAATGTTCTTCTTCATATGCTCATGCTTATTGAAATTGTCTATTGTTCTGCATCATATTTTGGCCAAAGAATTTTCCAGGGGTTCTACAAGCCGACATACAGATATTATTTTACATCACTTTATTACAAATATGCAAACTTGTGTTTTAATTTTATTGGCAAATATCAAACCATTATACTGAGGACATCAGACCTGCCAATACATGAATAGCTCTCATTATCACAGAATGGTTTTGGTTAGAAGGGGCCTTAAAGATCATTTAGTTTCACCCTGATGCATGCAAGAGTAAACCACTGGTCTGGGCACCTGAAGATGCCTATTCCTTCAATTCCTGGGGACAGGCATAGCACAGGAGTGGCAGATGGAAGGGTGGGACCCACCTCAAATCTGCAGATGTCTTTGACATGAGCTCTTAAAAAAAGTCTCAAACAAAATGTATTATTTTTTTCTTCAAGGGCATGTGTATTTTAGTGCATCGTCATCTCTAAGCTTACATTAAGAGTGGCTGGTTCTATTAAAACATAAGTATAGAAAGCACAAGTGCACAAATAATCAGGATGCAATGGTAGACACAGACTGTGCATTGCAGAGTCCACAGCAAACATTTGCTTGAATGACACAGGAGTTGTCCAGGATGGCTTTGTTGAGCAGGATGAAGAAAACCTGTTCATTTTTAAAACCAGCCCTACCTGGTTTTTATTTTATTTTACTTCATTTTATTAGCAGAGGAGAGCATGCTTCTGTTCTGAACCAGGACAAGCCATTTTGTTCTTTATCTGATAATTGTTCTGTATGGTTTCCATGACTAATGCTAACCTGCACTCCTGTACTGTGTGAGATAGCATCACCTTCAGATTCTGAGTACTACTGAATGCTTGAATTTCTGCTTTCTAATAACTGGGAAAGCAAGAAGCATCATTTGAATATAACCCAGGCATTTTTCAAAATATGGGAATAATTGGCTAATCTAAGTGACAATCCAATATTTGTTACTAAAATGTAAGACCCAAAGAATAAGAATTCTGTCTTCAGAATAAGACACACATCTTAGTCCTTACCTTCCTTTGGCAACTGGTTTATGGGTTCATTTAGATTTTAGCTTGTGTGCTTGTTTAAGATAGACTTTCATAGTGCTCTGTGAAGCTGTAAACCACTTTTCTGTTATTTTGTGCTGTTTACACTCAGGACCTTGCAAAACTTTTCAGGGCCTTTAACACAGATGACAGTGCTGGTGTTTCATTATGTGACTGCCTAAGTACTTTCTTTTTATATCAAAATGATTTATGAGTTCTGTACCTTTCCCATTTCCTCTGTGGAGAATGCCAGAAGAGTAAGGCCAGTGCAGCAATTGCTATGATTGATACTATGCTTTGAAGACAGATGGGAATTATTTAATGCTAGGGGACTTTCCAATTAGCTCTCTATCTATTCCAGTGTTTGGAATTATCAGTTAATTTTGTGTGCAGGGTTAGCCCAGCAGCTCCTGTCTTGGGCACCCTTAGCAGCACCAAGAACTGAGAAGCTGATACCAAATAAATTTCAGCTGAATATGATATCAACTGAGCTGAAATAGTTTTCCAGGTATTTATTCAGGAGTGATCCTTAATATTGAAGATATTTCACCAGTATGGGGCCACTGCCCTTGAGGAAATTTTTCCAAAGTCAAGCCATGTAGGAGTGACCTTCTTTTAATTACCTGGTTTTCCATTGCTGATGAAGGGAAGCAAAGCTGAATGTGATTGATATTCTGTTCTTACTGCTCTACTCCAAAATTTAGCAAATAGAGATGAAGCACAGTGAAGTGGAGGTTTTAATGGCTGATAAGAGGTCAGAGACTCTTGAGACACTGGATTTCTGCACTCCAACCCCCAAAGTATGGAGTATAGAGAATCCTGACGTATTTCAGGAAGTGTGATTTGGGCAGCAGCTCCTGAAGTTGCCATTTTAACAAATGTGTTGGGTGATGAATCTGACACGAGAATTTTATTGCCTGCTTTTTAAGAAGAGGAGTGAGACTGTTGTGCTGGAAATCTGTAAGAAAACTCTGTGCAGGCAATTATGAATATTAGTCACTGTAAACAGAGCACAAGTTTTTCTCTCTGATAATTACCCAGTACTTGGCACAGTTTCCTGCCCTCCAGCTCCACCTAATTGAGCTTTAAGTCACCTGACAAGGGCATCCAAATTTAAGAATCCAACTCATTGTAGTATGGAAATACATTGAACTTTGCAAGAACCCAAGTGATAGAGCTGTACTGGGAGATTGTAGACTGCTATGCTGTTTTTTTAGCATTCCTCTCTGCTAAAAAGTTTAGATTGTACTGCATGATCAGTATTATCTCCCTCATTCAGGTTTGCAGAGACAGTAGTTCAAGTAAAACATTTTCCTAGAAACACCCTTTCCTGTGAACCATATTTATCAACAGTGGGTTTGTTTGCACATGACATACATTTCTTTAAATACCCAGAGCAATGTGACCCACTCCTGCACTTATTTGAGGAGTGAAACTACTATTCATTGGGAACAATGAGAATCAGTGTAAGTGGTATTTCTATTTTTTGGGCTAAATAATAGTGATTAGTTTCACTGCTGCATGGCCATTCTGAAGAGAGACGTTTGCATTTTGCATTATCAGAAAATATGAAACCAGCAATAAATATTTCTTTATCTGCTGTAGGCAATATGTCATTTATATGTATATTTATATGTATATTGTGAGAATTAGTTATGTTTTCTTACTTGCTACCAAACAGAGTGAAAAGACTGACAGGTAATATGCAAAGGAATTTATCAGCTATTTTCTACATTAGATTCGCTGCTATCCTTTGTTTTATTCGAGCATAATAATAATAAATCATTAAATTCTCATTATTGAAGAGATTGAAATTTGTGAAAAATCTCACATTCCTTTAAGGGAAAGGAAGAATAAGGAATATGTGAGTCTAAAAATCCCAGGGAAGTAAATTCTTTTAAAAAGAATGCTTCTGCAATTGTAATGACCGAGCTTATCAAATGTCACTACACTTGCATAGATATTCTAGATTAATTATTTTTTACCAAATTTCTTTTTTTTTTGCCTTGCAAATATTCATTTTCTTTTGTTCAGCTAATCAGGTGACAAGTACCTGCCCATTGTTATCTCCATGTTAACTTGAATGTTGCAAGGTAATTGAACTCTTTCTTTAACCTTATCTAACAATGAACTCAAGTGAATTGCAAATCTCTAATATCATCATAATCCTTTACTTATCTTTCTTTGCTTAGGAGGTAAAACACCCATTGAGATTGACTCACCTGGAAGATTTATACAATTAGTACTCTGAAAATTGCTGATTCGGTCTCTTCAAATTCCTATGGTTTATACAGTTGCATTCAACTTATCTGACTGTCCAACCATTGTTATACTGCTCTATCTCTGCTGTTGCTAGAATTTAAATTCAAAACTCTTGCAGCTCTTTGCAGCAGGGATTGTAAGCCAACTCCAGCTCTTTAGTCTCCAACAGGAGTGGTGTCAGTAGTTTCTGTAGATCAGGATTTACTTCCTAACCTTTGCTTTTGAGTCACTGGTTAACAGTGTGATCTCAATAATGTAGACAATATATAGAATTGTCTCCATTTTGATGCACGTGTATAGTCATGCCTGCCACGCTGGTATGAGGACACCTGCCCCATAATGGTAAATGCAGTCTCTGATTGACTTGGGTATGGGAGAAATTGGTTAAAAAAATTTTTTCTTATGTTGCTTATCATAAACAGAATGTGGAGGGTTCCTGGCATTCGTCCTGCGTTCAGTGTATCTTATACCTGGATTTTATTTCCACATATCTGGAGATAGCCTGCCTTCATGGTAATGAAAAATAAATCACAGAGGGGAAAAAAAAACAGGCTTTCGTTTTTATTAGTTCATCTCTGGAGCCTGAAAGTGATTTTCTTTCTTGTGCTGCATTGTAATTGAGACAGGATATGATCCACTGTTTAGGTAGTTGCTTAATCCTTATCCTTAAAAAGATAGGTAATGCCATCAGGTTTGCAGAGCACCTCCTCATCTTCCACAACAGTGCACTGTGTTTACTCCTAAAAATCCTCCCTGTTTCTTCAGCTCCTGGGGCTTAAGGCCAGTGTAAAGCAGACTGAGACTTTGCAAAATACAATTTTTAAGCCTATGCAGCTCAATTGTTTCTCTCTCCTTTTCATTTATCAGAACTTTCCCCACACTACTTTGGGTTAGTGGCGAAAATCAGGCAATAAGCTCAGGGTCTTTTTTTCCATTATCTGTCTGTCTCCAGCTGTTTGGCCACAATCTGGCTGTTGAATTGCCCTCTAGAGCTTTAATTTATTTTGATAGTGTAGGTTTAGAGACCTGTGCCTCTCCTCTCAGCTGTGGGGAGAAAGGAGGATAACAGCCAAGTCGTGCTCTGGTGCTGCAGAGCTGCTTGTGCCTTTCCAAGGCTTCACAGACTCTTCCCAAGAATCCAAGGTGTATTTGTTACTGGTGTAATCACCTTTACAAGTGTGATGTCAGGTACAAATTTCTGACTTAAAATCAAATTTTAGTAGGTAAATTTTTTTAGAAGCACCTTAGGATTTTTAATTTTAGCATTATTGTGGTAGGTAAACTATTAGGGTTGATGTGCTGTAGGCAATTACATTTTGGCTATTTAAAAGCTGGTTATCACAGAATCTGATTCTGCTATAGACAATCATCTCGTTTCAATCTCCCCAATGAATGTTAAAAAAAATCCTTTTTCTGTCATGTTTTAATATGACAGCCAAGCACTGTAAACCCATTTCCACCAGATTCTGTTCAGCTTCTTTCTGTTTGCACCATGTTTCCTCTTTGCAAGTTTGCACTTGCCTGGTGCCACTTGCAAACTCAAGCAGACTCAGGCCAGTACTTGTCTCCAAAATGGTCATGATTGCACACCCAGACATTTCCTAGGGCTGCTCTTGGCCTCCCAAACCCTTACAGTTTACATTATTGATGGTTGGGTTGTGGTTTGGGCTGTTCATGCCAACAGAGATCACGCAGGTCCCAATTATTTTTGCACTTGTCTAACCAATTTTCTACTGTAAGTCAGATGTTTCTGGAGAAACAAAAGCCTAAGAGCAGACTTTTGTTCCTTGACAGATGTTTGAAGGGGAAAGAGATTTAAGAAAGAGATTTAAGAAAGCTTTGTATCAGCAAGCACTAAATTAATTAGAATCAGTACTTTAGGAAGGGATGTTTTCACTACCCCATCACTTTACATCAGGCAGCCTATGATTTGGAATCACAGGCTGAAATCATACTATCCTACATTTTCGTTAGATTTAACTTTATGTAAATAAAATGTTGTCACATTAAAGGGACATAATTTTCTTCTCCCTCTTTTCTTTCTATTTCTTCTCCCTCCTCCTCCTGTGTTTTCAGGGAACAGATTGTGTGACTTCTTTTTTTAAAGGTCTGTTTCTTTTAGTGAACCTGACTGCTGTTATGTTTGTTTTGTGTATTGTAGCATCCTACAGGAAATGTCTAATTGATTGTTGTAATAGCAGTGCACAAAAAATTGTTCGAAGTCCATTTATTCATGTTGAAGTACTTTTTGTGCCTATCCCTTGTTTCACAAAATCTCCTCTCTGCTTTATTCCTGATTTTGGTATGTCAGACAAATGTTCTTTTACTGAACAGAGCAATTAAACATCTGATCAGTCATGACAGTATTTTTTCTTTTCACAGTAAGCGCTTGTACTTGCTTTGTAAAATTACTGTGCCTGCTCTAAAGCTACTCAGACTGCTTCAGGGTTTTAGATCAGCTGCAAGTTCCTCCTTGGCTGCTCCAAACCTTGGGAATTGAAAGAAGTACTTCTGCTAACATGACAAGATGTGATAATACAAGATGAAAGTTGCTTGTGTTATGCCATCTACCACAGCCAATGTCTGTTTCTGCATTTCCTTGGAAAAATCCCCCACTCCATCATAGCCAGGCATTTCTGTCAGATTATAAATTATTTTGTTTGCTGATTTGTATGTTTGGACAGGTAAGGAAGCACCACCCAGCAATTTAAGTTGTCCTATGTCACAATAGGAACTTGCTCCCACACAGGATGTGCCTGGATGTCTGGGTTTTCATGCAGATCATCCTTCCCATGCTGTTTGCCGTGGTGTAAACAGGATGGATGTGTCCCAGGTGTGTTCAGAAGTGCCTCTCTCTGGCACTGATGGGTGGATGCAGCAGGAAATCAGCACCCTCTGCCTGTGCAGGGAGAAGCTCAGTGTTTGTCACAGGTGCCCTTGGCAGTGCTGAGGGTGCCCTTGACTTCTGCCCTCGCTCCTCTAAAGACCAAATCCTCTTGTGGGGAGAACAGAGCTTCCCAACCCTGCTCTGGCTGCCATTGCAGCTCAGCATTTCCCTTGGAGTGAACCTGTGGCGAGGATAGGGCAGCCCTGCTCCTGCACTCCAGCATGTGCCAGTGGGAGCAAAAGCAAGATGGGAAAGTGCTGCACACAAGCACATTTCCATCGCTGTCTTCACCTCTAAAGAACAGGGATGAAAGTGGCACCACGCAGACCTTGTTAAAAAGAAGAGAGAGAGAAAAAAAAGCCATCAGGAAAAAGGATCTGACATATCTGTAGCTCTGTGTTGAAGAGCATTTTAGCGTCTCTTGTGAATTGCTGGCTGCTCTCAATTCACACTTATTAAATGGACATTCGAGGCACTTAGCACCTTGCAGGGGGCATTCAGCACTGTTTAGCATCAGTGTCTTCCTAGGTCTTCACTTCTGAAACAGCCAGCTCTGCAAAGCAGAATGAAACTTTGTTTTGACAACTTGTTGTGATGTATGGATCCAATTACTGAAGTCTCCACACTCGTGTTGGTACTGGAAATTTTTTTTTGGATAGTAGAAGCATAATCTGAAACAAGGAATTCTCCTTTATGTTACATTCCCTCCAGGCAAAAAAGTAAATATAGGGAGGAAAAGAATTAATGGAGCCTATAACTCATAGGGGTGTTGTTTTTTCATATACATCACATTACTCTGCCATGCTCACTCAGATTTTCTCATCATTCTTTCTCCACTCCCAGCTCTCCCTTCTCTTGTCATATTTTTACATCAGCATAACATTTTGGATTTTGTAGAATTTGCTCATAATTTACTCTGATGCTAACAACATGAATACTGGAGATGTAATTTACACCATCCAGTTGAACTAGAGCCAGGCACGTCTCCAGGAATTGCACCTGCTTTCTCTAGGCTGTATTTAGTGGAATTTCTCCTATAAGGTTTAATTCATATCCTTTCTGGGAAAATAGTGAGATAAAAATTGAAGTTAGGATTAGGGAAACTTAGTACAACTTGAAGTTCTGTAATGTAGATAAAACATTTTCCAAACATTTCAGGTATCACAAAATGAGTCTTGAATTATGTGAGTTTCTCCCTCTGCTCTTTCTCATTGTTAAATCCATGTTCACTTTCATTTCCATTAAGAGCATATCCTTTTTCTGCCTCAAGGAGAAAACAAACAAACAAAACCCCAAGACACAGGCAATAAAAACCCCTAACCAACCAACAAATGCAAACAAGCAAGCAAAAGGCACACACACAAAAAAAACCTAAAACCCCATAATCAAAAAAATCCCACAGAAAAAATAGGCCACCAAAAAAACCCAAAAAACAAAAAAAAAAACCCCAAAAACCAAAAAAAACCCCAAACACATAAAACAAAACCCAAAAAAAACCCAAAAAACCCAAAAACTCCCCCCAAAAAACAGAAAAAAACCCAAAAAACCAAACCAAAACAAAAACCCACCAAGAAAACTCTTTTGTACAAGTAAGCTTTCTGATTTAGCCTTCTGATCTGGAGTGACGGTCAGTCACTGGCTCTTCCCTCTTACTGGAGGGAAAGAAATAAATTTCGTCTTGCAAAGTAATGTCCCATTTTCAACATACAGCAAGGAAAGCACATGCTCAGAAACATATCAACAAGAATTTTAAAAGACTGTTATTTAGGGCACGTTGTTATCTGAAATTAATGTAATTTAGTCAAGACAGTTCTTTTTCTCTATCATTCTACATTAAAAACTGTAGGCCAGGGCTTTGAGCAGCCAGGTCTGTTGGAAGGTGCCCCAACCCATGGCAGGGAGGCTGGAACAAGATCATCTCTAAGAACACTTCAAACCAAAACCATTCTATGATTCTCTGGAAAACAAGCTTATGCTTATTATCAACAAAATTGGAGCAGCTCCCTCCCTACCTTAGGCACAGATAAATGTTAGATTGTCCTACTTGGGGTTAGGAACAAGCCACTATACTTATAAATGTGGTTTGTTTTCTTGCTACCTAATTTTTCACCCTTAGTTCTTGTAAGAAAAGCTAGCCCCCGAAAACAAGAATAAACTTTTTAGTGGAATGAAACAAGATTCTGTTACCATGTGCTAGGAGCTCAGTCCTGAGAAGTGCAGATGATGACCGGAAAAGGTTCCTGATCAGTATGAGGGTAGTGACACCAGCAGGTTCAGGTCCTTTCTGACTCTCTCAAATTTTTTAGGGGTTTCTAAACAAGATAATAATGCTTGTGTTTAAAACATTTAGACTTGGTCAAACCAAAGTTGGTCAAAATCCTTTTTTCTTTCAACAGTATTGAGTTACACATCCATTAGCAAGCTGAGATGCACTGCTTTCAGGCCTTCTTTTCTAGAAGTCTCTGAGGCTGTTTTTGTCTTTTATGTCTCTCTTATTTAAATGAATGGAAAGTTCTCTGCATCCCATGTAATACAATGGTTTTGAATTCTACAGGAGGGCAATCCTCTTTGTTGATCTCTTTGAAGTACCAAGAAATTAATTATGTTAGTTGGTAAATCTAAGAAAATATATGAGCTAAGCATATTTGTCTTTGGATTGTATGAAATACCTGGTACAAGTGCCTGAAACCGCTAAAATGTCTGGGTTCTATAACAGAGGAAAAGATGTTTACAGAAATTCACTTCGCAATTTATTACCAGAATTAAACTCCTGTATGGCTGTAACCTGTGGAAGGTTTTGTGTCAAAAATGATAAATGGTCAAAATGCTGGTAGCAATTTATGTTTGCTATTGGATTTCTGCTCAGCTAAACATCCACTTAGAGCACATCCTTCTTGGTAGAAAACATTAAAATAAAAGATAATTTTTTGTTTTCTGGTAGAGAAAGGAACAGCTTGTGGTACCTTTAAAGAGCTCATTGCAGTAAAGCCAAGAAAGAAAAAAACAAAACAAAACAAAAACCCAGAACAGATTGCTCAGCCTGTGGCTGGACTGGTACAAGCAATCTGTGCAAGATTTCTCCAGAGGAAAAATCTTGAGACTTCTGCTGCTGAGAAACATAGCACAGAATGGTGAACTGAAAATTGTTGAAAAAGCAGAACCTTTACTTAAGACTAAAACCAATCCCAAAGAATTCTGCTGTGCCTGTGATTCTGCTTTTCAGCCTGCATTCCTTTCTGCAGTGTTTTTCTGTTCTAAATGAGTATTCTGCTGGGCTGGAAGTGGAGTCTGCAAAAATTTCACACCTGGGCTGTTACAGGAACAACCTGCTTCTATAATTTAATCCTTTAATTTAACTTCTAGTCTACCACCAAAAAAAATTCCCCTATTTATGAAAACTACATGGTTCCCTTGGTTCATCTTGCAGTGCACTGTTGATTCCAGATGGAAATTTGATGCCAATCAATATTACCTTCCTGTCTTCTTGCATGTTTATGCATGAAAATAATGGGGTTTTTTAAGCATGTTTTACTGTCATGACATAATGCTGTCAGTATTCACTTGATCCCTTGTTCAGAAGTGAGGAATTTCCTTTCCTAGAGGAGACACCCCTGGAATAAAAATAATGATTGCATAAATTGTGTCTTTGTTTAACATGAAATTTGGAATCCATCTGGAATTTGTTGCAAAAAGCAGGGCAAGTTTAACTGATGATGGAGGAGGAATATCTCAGTATGGCAGAGCTACGTCCTCTTTGCTGTCAAAGCTGTTGAGCTGTGGGGAGAATCCACCTGAGGCAATCAATCCTGTGCTCTCAGGGGTCCAGGATGGTAAAGTGAAACCTGGACCAACACAGAAATGGAACACAGTACATCCCAGTTAGTACACCCCTCTTTTAAGGTGATTTCTGCAGGCCTGACTGAGCAGGTAGAGGGACCAGGGCTGAGCTCACCCAAGGTAGGGCTCAGTGTCATAAACACCACAGTGCTGGGCTGTGGCTGCTGCTGTGGGAGGAACATGGGGGCTTGTTTTATCCTAGAAAACCCAATTCATGAGTGTCAAGTCCTGTAGGGTAGTTTTCTCTGTTGGTTCCACCCTCCCCTCCTGTTAGATGTTTGCTTAAAACTGATTTCTCAGAGCTCTTCCCCAGGATGGCAAAACTCCTCCAAAATCAGTGGTGGGGTCATCTCTGTAACCTGCATGCTGACACAGTGTGTTTCTGTCCCACCATAACATATGCCAGACAGGATTTTTTTGTCTAAACACGTTCTGGAAAGGGTTTCTTGTTGGTTTGGGTTTTTTTAATATGATATTTCCCCCCACACCTCTGAGCTAAACAAGATATTTGGATTTTTTGGCAAATTAATCAAGCAACACCTTCTTCTATTGCCTTTGGGAACACATTTTTGAATTTTTTACTCAATCATCTGAAAATCAAGCTTGTGATTGTGCACAAGGTGTATCACCTGTTGACAGCCTTACCCTGGAGTGCTTTAAAGCTGTCTGAATCATGGTTGTTCACCCTGTTCTTATTCTGTTTAAAGAAAACATTACTTTTATTTCAAATTAAAATGCCTGTAGATTAAATACTGTAAGCTTTTGAAAGACTTCTATGGAGATCTGTGCCATTTGCAGTAGATATTGTCAAAGGCAGTCAATGAGCAATGACAGCTATGTCGTCTCATGTCTAATTGCCTGAAATACATTGCTCTCCCTTTAGAGTCTTTGTGCATCTGTATGACTGAAGCACATAAGGCTCAATGCATTAAGGGAGTTTCTTTCAGAAAGCTATTTCTCCTAAAAATATCAAGTATTACAGTTCTGCATGTTTGGAAAGCTTCACCATTGCTGGCAGCCCAATTAGTTCTTTAAGGCTGGCTGGAAGGGAGAGGGAGAAGTGGTTTTCTGCTGTTGTGGGTTTGGGTCTGTTATTCAGAAACCTGTTTAAAGCACCTACAGAAGTGAGGGTGAACTTCCTTACCCAAGCATGAGGTTTTCAATCCTTGTCTCATCCCTTAAGCTCTTAAGCAGTCACATTTCCCAAAATATTTCGCTGTCTCCTTCATTTGTCACTGCAGCCTCAATTTCTGACCCTTAGCCTGTAATGAGTGGCTGCTGCTGTTTCAGTAGACCTTCACTAGGGCCTCACTTTCACATGTTAAAGGCTAGAAGATTATTTTAAAATAATCCTTTTCTGTTTTTTTATTTGGCTAACCACAGAACTGAAACTCTGATCCAAGCATCATCTCACATTTTGGTTCCAGTTATCTGTTGTTTTTTTCTTTGGATTTCCCAAATTCACTCGTGGCCTCTTCTTACCTGTTAGGGATGCTACTTCTCTTTGCCTTGGCCATTTTACTCTCCCTTTTTTTTTATTTTGTTTTCTTCAGTGCCTTTTTTTAGCACAACAGATGGATGTATTCACTTCTGTGTCTTTTTTCCTTTATGATTCCACACTGTGACTTCACCTCCTCAGCTAAGCCAGCCTCTCAGTTATATTCTTAGATAAGATCTTTTGTACACCCTGCAAATATTCCCCTTGTTCTCCTTGAAAACATTTGTTAAATCCTTGAAGTCCTCCTTAAAATATCCTTTGGCATAATAATTGCAAAGTGGTTGACATCTCTCTTCATCCATCTGTTGCCTCTTATAATGAGGCAGTAAAATTCAGGGCTATATTTTTTTTCTTGTTCACACAGTATTTCTGAAGTGAGCCTTGCTGTCCCAGTGACCTGCGACAAACTGCAGCAGGAGCTGTTGTCAGGGCCAGACAGGCTGTTGGTAACTGAAGGGTGTTCTCCCTCTGCACCATTATCACAGTCTTTGCCCTCAGTATCCCTTTTGTGTGGCCTGTTTTTAGGTGACATCAGGGCAATGTTCCCAGATGGTGAGGAGACTGCATTTCTTTATGCTTTGCAGAATTGTGCTATGCATAACATCCCTGGCAATCCAGAAAATCCACCTTGTGTATAACCAGCTGTTCTTTGTTCTGAGAAGTATCAAATCTCACCATTAACTACATGAGGCACAATCTTGTCTGCTTTCTGCATTTCAGTGTAAGTCCTCTGAGGGAGGAGAAGGAAGTAGTGTGGGTTTGGTGGAGATTCATCATTGTGTAAACAAAAACCCAAATTTTAGGTTTATTTAGCAACAATTGTGCCCTTTTAGTGCTAAGCAGGCATTTAGCAGTTGCAGGTGACACTGAAATCAAGATGTTTACAGAGTGGTGGTGATCCTCTGATTCAGAAAACCATATGGCATAAGAACTGCTGACATTTTTTCTCTAAAGTGTGACAACAGTGCCATCCATTTGTACAGTGTGATCAAGAGCCTTTTACTAGCAAGAGCTAGGTTTGCATATTTTCATTAGGAAATTAATGAAATAATAACAGCACACATTCCATGGAGTTTTGCATGAACAATACATTTCCTCTGAGGCATCCTGAGGAAATCAGATTTACTCATAGGTGTGGGACAACCAGGCTGGACAAACCCTAGTGTCCAGACCATGTCCCTCAGTGGCACACAGTATGCTGCACAGAAATCATTATGTATTTTAAATGAGCTGAAACTAATTCATTAAGATCTATTTCTGCAGCTTATTCTGACACAGTTCTTACAAGAAAAGAAATCGAGTCTTAGACGGAGTCTAAAACAAATGAGGAGTGATTGCATCATTCATGGTGTTTATGTTTTGCTATCCCAAGGTGACATTTCCGCAGGCACGACACAATGGCCAATTAGTGGCAAAGCAACAGCATCAACACAGATTAAAGGCATTCCTAATTCTCCTTTTCCCTCCCTTTCCTTTAGCCATAGATCCTTTATGTGTATCACTGTGCCAAATTTTTCCATCTTCTCCCTCTCCTGTTGTTGTTCCCTCTCCCATCATCTTTCATGCTGGCAGCCCATTGCATACAGGCTGGGGAGCTCTTGGAAAGTATTTCTTGATTTCTAGTCCCTGGGAATCTTCCTCATTCCATAGTCATCCCACTCAGGCAGAGGGTGTGTTGCTAACAGAGAAACCAACATCTGTATTATCAGGACAAAAGGGAGAACTCTTCTTCTCTTGGCTAAATTTGGAAAGCTAGTCTGAACTCTGCCTTGAAAACAGGGTGTCTTCTTCCATCTTTATCCACTGATTTTAGCAGCTTACACTCTAAAAAAAAAAAAAGGAAATAAAATAAATACCCAAATAAAAGCAATACCTTTTTGCTCAGCTGTTTCTTGTCATTATCAGATTTATGTAGCTGTTGGGTGTGTATTAATTTCTGAGGCTGAGAAGACTAATATCATCAGCCATAATTCCGTGGGTTTCTTCTGAAGCCATTACTATAATTAAGATAATGACATTTAAAGCGAGTGTTTATTTCATACTGCTTTGTATGGCAAAATATAATTAGATGTTTGGCTGGATATTTATATGGTTGAAAAGGATTTTAGAGGCTGAATAAAGTTTGAATAAAGAGGAGTTTAACTCAGAGTGAATCTGGAATTTAGAGCAAGTATGCATTGAGCACCCCATGCAATCTCCTAATAGAGAGTGAGAAGATTTTCTTAATTCCCCCACACTTGAGGAATTCTTTGTTCAGAGTGACAACTGTACCTTTAAATTTACAAAATTTCCGCAAGTCTTGTGTTAACTGTGCTAAGTTAATCTTGTAAATATTTATCTGCCTTACATTTGAAGCAAAATACAGAACAGTTTCTTAGCACACCCTGCAGTGCAATGTGGGCTTTTCTGCCCTGTGGGAACTTGTTTATGCTGCCCACACACACCTGAAGCCTGAGATCCCAAGCAGAGAAGCAGATTGCAAATGAAGAATTTAGTTACAGGCTACCATGTGGCTCTAATCCTTCATTTTTTCATTTGCAATAGCAAGTTTTGCAGATATTGATATGGCTAAAGGTGTGTGAAAAAGAAGTTGATTTCATGCTTCACAATGACCTTTTAGACTTCGCTTGATGCCATTTGTCTTTTTCTTTTAGACAGAAATTCTCCATTTTTTGAATGTTAGCCAAGGATAAAACATAACCTGACTAGGTGAAGTGCACCTTTTATGTATCTCACTTGGCATTTAAAATAAAAAACAGAGAGTGTGGAGAAAAAAGGATGCCCTATCTACTAAGTAACTGAGTAATATGAGGGTCAGAGAGCACGAGAAGAGGAAAAAATATTTAAGCTTAAGTATGTCAACTTCTTTCAAAACCAATTGAGTGCTGATTTAGTTATTTAAGTCAATGTTTGTTACACACAGTACTAATGCTTCCAGATCAGTATTAGGTAAAATGTTTAATTGTATAATCACAGGATGGTTTGGGTTGACAGAACCTTAAAGGTCATCTCATTCCAACTCCCTTGCCATGCTTAGGGACATCTTCAACAAGACCAGGCTGCTCGTCCAAGGAGGTTGCTCATTGAACCCCATCGAACCTGGTCTTGTACATTTGAACAGTAGTTTAAACTGTTATATCTTTGAGGAAACCATTTCTTTGTAGGCATACTCCCAGGAACTCTCATCCTAGCTCATGCTTCCTCAGCCAAATCCTGGAGACCTTCTCTCTTTCCCAACCATTGTAGCATACAGTGTATCCATCCATTTCACCTTTCCAGATACTTCCCTTGTGAATACTTCTACCAGCATGAAAAATGATTTCTCTATTTTCTATCAGTCAGTGATCCATGAAAATATTTATCCTTCCCTCTATTAGCATAGTGTAGTGGACAACATGGAATAACTCTGAAAGTCAGTTTTTGAAACAGCATTACTCTCAGAGTTTCTAATGAAAGCCTTCATATTGGCTAGAATATTTTGCTGTGGTTTTGGAACTTTCTTTGCACCTCTTAGTCTAGTTTACTTAGGCTTTCCTGTCTAGTTCATTAATTTAGTTTACGTCTTCTTTCTTCTTCTTTTTCTTTCTTTTTCTTCTTTCTTCTTTCTTTCTTCTTTCTTCTTTCTTCTTTCTTCTTTCTTTCTTCTTCTTCTTCTTTCTTTCTTCTTTCTTCTTTCTTCTTTCTTTGTTCTTTCTTCTTCTTTCTTCTTCTCCCTCCTTCTTCCTCTTTCTAAATCTCTTCTCATTGAACAAAACACTAAATGGGTTATAAGGCTTTCTGTGTTCAGTGGGCTAAGTCTATGCTGAGATAAGTGATATTATGCAGTATTTACTCTTTTTCCAATGTTCCTTAATTTTCTAGTTTGCTGTAAACTTTTGTGCATTTTTACCTCTTGGGAATATTTAGTTGGAATTTTCTCCTTTGTGCCTACCCAGAGCAAAAGAACCTTGGTTTAGCTCTAGGCTTGAGTGACCAGGGTGTAGGACACTTCATTCTTTTTCACAAATCCCACCATAAAAGCTCCCCACCTTTTGTGCATGAAATGATGTGATTTCTGACTGGGATGAGCATCTGAGAGGAATACTGTGCTCGTGTGTACACCTGTAGGTAGAGACACAGAAGCTAGTAGTGAGGTCTGGAATATTTCCAAAGGAGGTTGGTCATTTTAAGCATATTCTGTTTTGTTCTCAGTTTGGTTTATTGTTAAATCTTCAGGTGGTTTTAATTTGTTCTCAGTTCAAGGCCTGTCCTTAAACTAAAATCTTATTCCAGTTGAATTTTATACCAAATTTGCTGGTTTCAGTAAAAGTAGTTTTATTTATTTATAAAGCTATACCTTAAAGCATGGTGCCAAATTTGGCACAATACAGGGAAATTAAGAATAAAGTGAAAACTAGGCCATGTATATGATTTATTTTGATAATGGACATACATACCTCCCATCTGAATACAGTTATACAATTAAAATTACAAATTTGGGTACAATTAAGATTTTTAAAATTAGACCTACGAAGATGCTTATCTTAAACAGCTGTTTCCAGCATTGCATTTTGCTATAATTGAAGTTTTCTTTCAATTGAAGTCCAAGATGAAGTTCCATTGAAAAACTGGAAGAGGGTCCATAAAGGACCGTACAATTTTGGGGTAGGGAGAGGCATGTTGAACTCTAATCTTTGTGTAAATGAGGTTCTTCTTCAATGGTCAACGATGAGGATACTGCTATTATCACCACATGGAACAAATGTCCTTCAGCTCTGTTGATGAACAGAAAAATGTTATGGAGATAAAAGAGTCCAGTTCTGGTGACTACGTTAGTAATTGCATTTGCATTTGTCTTGGTTGTATATTTCTTCAAAACGAAATACTGCCATCAAAATTTCTAGTATTCCAAATAAGCTGGAAGGCCAGAAAAGTATTTTAAAGACAAAAAAAACCCCACAAAAAACAAGACTGCTGTAACATTTTAAAAAACCTTTGTTAAGTGTTTTACCAGATTAATAAGCTTTTGCCAGTCTGTTTTGTGATACTTAAAATCATGAAGCATCAGAACTTGTACCCATTTGTTACTCTATTTGTATTCAAAGTTACCAAAAACTGACACCAATTTTTTTTCTGAGCCCCTTACATTTCACAAGGAGTGTGCAGGTTGCTGGCACTAGCTATTTAAGTATTTTGGATTCCTTTATAAAAAGTATGGTCTTCATATGGTAAAAGAGAGTTGCAGCTGTCATGCTACTTGCTCTGTATATAAAGATATTTTAAACATCACACACAAGGATATGTGTTTACTGTGGGATTTCTCTGAGAATCACTCTTGACTGAGGTATTGGACAGGTACTAGAGGAGAAATTACTTTGAAGTATCAGGAATCTAAGATTGAAATGGCTCCTTTTGTGGAAAGAGCTGTCTAGGAACCTAAGTGCTAGTGATGTTTTTGAAAATATGTCAAATTCAGTAGACCCTAATAGCAGCAAATTATTTTTTCAGTCTGTGGCTTTTAGAGTTCTGTTACTCTCACTTTCCACCACTTTCCTCCTTTGATTTACAGACTTTGTGTGTAAGATTCAGTACATTTAGGCAGATGCAAGCAGCTGGAAGCAATAGAGTTAGAGCACTTTGAAAGGCTGAATTTTCACAAGTGGTTTGGGGTTTAGATGCTGGGAGTCATTATATGGTGCTTCAGAATAACATTTAGAGAATTTGCTCTCCTGGCAGAGATTTGAAAGAGTTTATTCATGGGTTGTATTTCACTTCTAAAAAATTGAATAAAATTACATTGCATTATATTTTTAAATGAAGAAATCTGATTGAGCCACGCAGACACATTTTAGAAGGATACATATTCTAATGGTACAAATCACTACTTTTATTCCATGTATTCATAAAACATATGCTCCCAGAAGCTTCAGAAGCTTTGGAGAGAACCTTTTTTCTTGCCAGCTATATATAGTATAGTGAATGTTTCCTTTCAACTCAAGCCAACATCCCATGTAAACATGATAAAGTTAGCTACAGCAGTTTTATGGAGCAGCAAGAATTTGTGGTCTTACATTGTGCTTTTTTTTTCTTTGTTACTGTGTTTTTTCCACAACTGTCCTTTCTATCTTTGGGGGCTGGTTTCATTAGTTGTTATACAAGTTTCCCATGTTTTATCCATACCGCTCTGTGATTTCATGACCTCCACTAATTCTGTGTTTTCTTTCAATAGGTTTTTTGCAATACTGACAGCATTTAGAGGACCATCTCATTATTATCCACACAGGGCATTATTTGCCCTTATTGTGTCCTCTTGTTTATGACATGTCAAGTGGAATGCTCCTTTCCTCACTAACAGCACAGGGAATGAAGCCACCATAAGGCAGAGTAGCAGTCCCAGATTGTTTCAGTGAGTGTGTGCTTGCTGTAATTGCCATTCCTGCCACAGTGCACCCATTCCTGCAACAAATTGTTCCATGGGCACTGTGTGTTTTCCTTTCCTTAGCTATTTCACTTGCTGGTTCAGTAGAAGGGTGAATTTTCCCACATCTGACTATTCCTGCTCATCCAGTGGGGGGTAGGAGAGGAGTGTCATGTCAATTATTCATGGTCTTCGGATAGTGTTGTACACTGAGGCTTTCAAACAGAAAACATGGATGTGTGTGACCTATAAAGGTACATCAGAGCATGTGCTGCATCCCTGATTTCTGCAGAGCCCAGGTATCAGAGAGCTGATACCTTCATCCATCAAGCTTTCGTTTCTATACATCTGTACATTCTGTCAACTAAACAAAAAGGCTTGAGAGGGACTTTTTAACAGTGCTAGGGCAAGAGAGAATGGCTGAATGAGGGAAGGTTTAAGTTGAGTGTGAGGAAGAAATTCCTTACTGTGAGGCTGGTGCGGCACTGGGAACAGGTTACCCAGAGAAGCTGTGGATGCCCCAAGTCTGGAAGCGTTCAAGGCCTGGTTGAAGGGGCCCTAAACAACCTGGTCTGGTGGAAAGTGTCCCTGCCCATGGCAGAGGCCTTGGAACTACATCAGTTTTAAAGTGCCTTCTAACCCAAACCATGCTATGATATAAGAAACCATTAAAATAGTTTTAGACAATCCTCTTTCAGAATGAAACACAAATGACAATTTTGGCTTTCTTGAGTGTCATCAGAACATCACCTTTTTTAGGAATATGGTCATGCAGAGTAACATTCTCAGGGAGCTGGAACTTGCCAGGTTGTCTGTGCTGAATTGACAGAGTTCACAGCAAAATACTGCAGCAGACAGAGCTGAAAAGGCTGGGATAAGACTGTATGGGATACAGTGGAGTCTGGAATTCTTCAAAAGAAATGGTGAAATATCATAAGATCAATTTCCAGTAACAATATGCATGGTCTTAGTGGACCTGTAGCTGTGTAGGTGTTCGTATTTGTAATTCTAGTGGCAGTGTGTGTCTTGAGGACCAATTTTTGTCCTTTCTTACTTAAAAAATATAAGATATTCAGGCTGACTTTACTATGTAGTTTAATTTCAATCTGTTTTGAACTATTTGTTCTCCTTATTTAAAAGCACGAGGCTTTGATTGTCTCTGAAAAGGTAGTTTTAGAAAGATTATAACCTCCACTCTGCTTTTGTTAAATAAGAAAACATAGTGACTCACATTCTCTTATTACAATGTCTACTGAAACACACCTTGAGCAGAAGTTGCATTTTAATGACACATTTACATGTGGGTTCAATATAATATCAAGATAAATCTTTTATCTTGACTGGATACTCTCTGGGGTAATTTCTAGCAAATTTTGGTGATGATTTATACAGTTGGTATATTCTACCTAGAGAAATAAAAAATGTGAAGTAAAAGTTGGAATGAGCAGCTAAAATGGTTCCATTTCGTGCCTGACAATTTGCATTTTGTTTGTATTGAAGTTGATGCAGTCTGGAAGAAAATAATGCACTGGATTTGCATTGCAGTTTTTTAAAAATTATTGCCCTTATCTTCTATTCAGTTCAACTCTACTATCCCAGTTTCAAAGAAATTGAGGTCAAAAGCCCCCTAAATAACCATCTGGTCAGTAATAATGCAGGAAACTGATAGTATTGGTATTTTCTACAAAATATCAGATGCCAGCTGTCAGTTGGTATTTGCCTACTCCACTTCCACAAAAAAATTCATCAGGGTTGTTTTGATTTTCAGAACATATTAAATGTTGCATTTGGAGTATAAGGACAAAAGACAGTTTTCTTTTTAAAGGGGAAAAAACCCAGAAAAATAAAATAATGATATCTATATCTTGATCTGTTTTCCACTCAGTGCTTTCACTCTAGAAAATCTGTTAGATTTGTTTTCTGAGTTCCCAGTTTTTAAGTGCATTTGCAAGTCACAAAAGGTCTTGCTGACAATGAAATTCTGTGCCAGGTGTCATTTCTCTTTGTTGCTTTATATTACCACGTTGAGAGAAAAATAAAGCCCAAGTTGGTCAAGTAACAGATGTTCCTACCCATACCCACAGTCGCTTTACCAGTGTTGCATTAGACATTTTTCTCTTCCAGGGACCAGTCAATCTGAATTTTCTATGATTCCAAATTCTTAGCACCAGAAAGAAAATGTTCATGACAAACAGAGCTCTTGACTTACAGACTGTGAAATTCCTTCCTGAAAGAATGAATGACTCATTTCACTGTTCAGCTTATAAGTGCTGGGTAGATGACATTATTTGGATTGATGTAATGCCACTCAGCATATTGCAAAATCCTTCCCACTTGTGGGGAAGCACGTGGGAACAGGTTCATTTCTGGTCCCAGAGAGGCAGTAAAATACTGTTTAGTATTTTGCTATTAGATTTCAGTGCAGCATGCAGTCTACTCCAGAAAGAAGAAGTCAGGGCTTGGTGGTCTCAAGATGTGGTTACTCATCTTGATAATTTCCATGGTCATTTCCATCACTACTATAACCATCAGCACCTTCAGCTGCTGCTGCCAAATCACCTGGAGGTCCTTGGCCTTTAGAAATGCTTTCTTCCCACTAATGAAATGGTGTTCAGGGCAGGTACCATGATTTCCATGCCCAGTTTATCCACTCTTGTACAGGCAATTGGTTGGGCCCCTGGTAGACTTCTGTCTTGTTATGTTGGAGTTATGGGTTTATTTGCAAAGATTTCAGTGCAGGGTTATGCCAAAATGAGTAAAATCAAAGTTCAAAATTCTGCATTTTTTCTATTAGACTTAAGTCTATATGTGTAAAAACAGCATAGGCATAAATATAAACACATATATTAAGCCTTTTTTTTTTTTTAATGTTAAATGGCCCTGTTTTAGGACATTTTGGAAAAGCAATTCTCACTTCATGCTAAAGACTGTTTCCACTCTGAGCTAGATATTGATAACTGCCTGGTCAATATAGGTTAAGAGGCCAAAGTTGATACAAAGGACAGTAATCACTTCATTCACAGCAGTGCTATTGGGTACAGAAGTCACATGCTCTAGGCCAGGCTAGACTGGGGGCTATTACATAGAGAACAGAAATTCTCATGCTTTCTTTAACCTTTTCCATTAAAAAAATGAGATTGATCATGAGCAAGGACAAATAGTCAATTTGATTGTAAGAATGAATGAATGAATCTTGAGAAGGGCATTAGTGTATTTTACAAATATAATTATAAAGTGCTCCCACATGGTTGTTCTATTTGATACATACGTAAATCAGAATGCAGAAATGTATAAATAAAATATTTTTAATGTAAAGGTTAATGATGAAACAGCTTGTAGCCAAATTGAGCTGATGTTGCATACTTTGAGGCTATCTTAAATCTCTCTGGGCAGGGGAAGGCAAAGAGCCCACCCGAAGTTCAAATGCTATTAGTTCCAATGTTCAGTCCCAGCAGACATTTACTTATGCAATTGGATGGGTTCATTAGAGCTCATTAGTTAAGCTCAACTGCTGCCAGTTTGCATAGGCAACTTGATTGTGTGGCGTCCTAACAGACTGGGAGGAGGCAACAAGGAAATCTCTGGGTTCAGCTGATTCCAAAGTCAACTGACCAAAAGTGCCTTTGGCATCTTTAGCTAATTATGCATTAATCAATTTTTTGCAACATCTTCATATCATATTTTCACTGTGTTTAACTTCGGGGCAGATTATAATATTTTGGCTGAAAATTGGATATTTAGGTAGATTTCAGTCTTCCAGCTTACTGGAGGGAATGTGCTTGACATGTCATGAAATTGAATTTTTATGAGTATTGCTTACCAAGAGAAGAACAGCACAGCAGGCAATTCCCTGAAATGCCTCATTGTCTAGTTCATGTTTCTCCAAGTTACCTAAATCTCTTCATCCTATATCTTCAAAAATAACTAGTGACATGGCTTGTAAGGTTGAGAGGCAGCAAATGGACTTAATTTCAAGAAAATAAAAATTTCTCCCATGAGTGTGAGTATATTCACCTTCTTTAGGGACACAAAGGCCTCCTATGCAATTATCAAGGGTTTGTTTCTTCTGTTTCCGCTTTTCTGAGTGGAATAAGCAACATTATTGTATGACATATCAAGAAATGAAGCATTAGAATTCTGTTGGCAGTTTAGATGTGACTACAGTTTTGGTATGTCTTACCTGGTCTCCCAACAGTGGATTTCCACACTGCCTACTTCTATCCTTTTGTTTAATTCAGTTCCTTTTCTGCTTTGTCTGAAATACCTGTGGCTCTCACTATAGCATTCAGGTTGGAGCAACACATTGTTCTATGTTACAGAACACCTCAGACTGCTTAGAAGCAAACTCGCCATTTCTGGAGAATGTTAATTTTATTGTAGCAAAGAGCTGGTCATTGAACGTTCACTCTTCTATGAAAATAATTGCAAAGAGAAACTTCAGCTTTTTTAAATAAAGCTTCACTTGGCACTGTTGCTCTATCAGGTTGCTCAGAAAATATTTGTTTTGTTTTATTATTCACAGCTAAAGATTATCTTAGAATTCTAAAAGTTTGTTTTATAGGGTATGTTTAGTCTTAGACATGCAGGGGAAATCCTAAAAGTTTAGAGGATCTAGGCTTGACCACTTGAACTTGATTGCAGGCAGAAAATTGTTATATTGTTGGATGTCCAATTTTATGAAGTGAGAAGTCTCTTGGGGAGTGGGCACAAATTTTTTCCTGCTTTTCTGTGTTTCCCTAATGGATTTCACAGAGGTCAGTGGTGAAATGGGCAGAAAATCTGATAGCTGTCTGTGGTCTGAAAGGTGGTGGCCTTTTTAGAATGTTTTGGCAGATTTCAGGATCTGGGACCGTTAACTTTTCTGAGTAGTGACATTTTTAAAGTATGTAGGAAAAGGAAGGGCATAAAAGCAACACCAAAAGAGAAAAGAGTTTTTTGTGGGTTTTTTTTAGTTTTCACTGAATTTGTCATGGGGTAAACTTTTCAAATTGAGGCATTATTCTAAAAGAAGTTTGTGGGAATTTATACGGTTTTTAGTATCTGAACAGTTGCATAAAACTTTTTGAGCTTTGGCTTTTCTTTGCACCATGAGCTCAGCCTGGCTATTCCAGCAGCCTTTGAGGACATCTGCACATATTTATGGACTCTGAAGTTTGAAAACATCAGATCTTTGGGTTACAGAGAGGTTCTGGCCAAGTAATTGCACCAATCATTCCAAATATTACATGGAATGATAGCATGCCATTTCCATCATTATTCAAATAAAAAACACTGAAAGCTTTTCTTTTTTTTTCTTTTTCTCTTTTTTCTTCAAAGTCTCCATTAAACTAAAATATGGGGAATATAGGAAATGTGCAGAAGTGGATTCCAAATCTCCTCATGAATTGTCAAAATTGATCTTGAAATGAACTGTTAGAACACAGCTTGGAGCCAGGAAGTTGATTTTCCTTTCTAGAGCTCAAAATGTACTTGATATAAGGGGAAATTAAGAGGGAGCATCACTCTCCAGTGAGTCCTTGGTGCCTGCAGTATGGAAAGGACTGAATTTCCCAGGAATGTTCTTAACTTCTGTGGGCACTTCCCAATTATGTGGCTCTGACTGGAGGAGTAGAAGGAAACCCTCCCAGGATCAGGATTGGAGCCTGTGATCCAGGATTTTTCCCTAATGTGCCACCCAGGCCAAAGGTCCCTGCCACCTGCAGGAGCTCTCTGGCCATGGCTGAGAGATCTCACCATGACACATTTTGTGCTAATGTATAGCAACAGCAGGTGTGAAAGTTCTTCCTGCACTAAGTATTGAGGTTATACCATGGAATCCTAGAATTGTTAAGGCTGGAAAAGACCTCTAAGATCATCAAGTCCACCTGTTAAACCAGGCCTGCCAAGTCCACTACCAAACCATGTCCCAAAGTACCACGTCTGCACACTCTTGGAATGCTTCCAGGGGTGGTGATTCCACTTCTTCCCTGTGCAGCCTGTTTCAATGTCTGACCACCTTTTCAATGAGGAATTTTTTCCCAATATCCAATCCAAACATCTCCTATTTCAACTCAACAAGGATGTTGGAACCCAGAAACCTGGAATTTTTTGAACTTTCTGTGTTTTCTGACACTGACCCCCTGGAGAACACTGCTTTTGACTTGGAGAAGGCTTCCAAATTTGAGTGATGGTGTTAGAGTCATGGGTGTGTAGTTGGAATAGAAGTGTGGGATTTCACATGGTGAAGGGTTTTGAATTTGAAGATTTTAGAATACAGTAATAGGTGTGGAGGAGTTGGGGTTTGTCTCTTCTCTGTATTCTTCCTCCTTATGATTTCAGGTAGTAGTTTCTGGTTGAATAGTTAGTGCTGCACTGCAGGTCATGGGAGTTTGGTTATTGGGTCAAAAGTATCAATAATATGGGTGTTAATTCTCTATTGGACTGCTTAGCTACAAAAGACCTTGTAGCTAGCTAGATTCATCTCCATTTTGTTCATTTTTAGCTAGTAGCTCGGAGTGTTGCAGGACTCTCGGTACTTTAGTTAAGATTTAATAAACAACCAAGCCTGAACACGAGAAAATTCATCTCCTTCGTGTTTTTAATCCTGACTCTGAGTGAAGACAGAAGAAAATGAAGACAATCCACTAATTAAGTGGTGCAGATACCACCATTTCAAAGACCATTTCCTCTCATCCTGAAGAATCCTGTTTTAATATTAAGGACAAGTAGCAATCAGGAAGCTAGGGGAACAGACTTTAGAGAGAATGGAAATGTTGTTAGAAATACCACCAAGTTGTTGGCAGGTGTTCATCCTTCTGTGAAAGGTATAGCAGACATTACTGATGCCTAAAAGCAGGCAGGGAGCACTGTTCTCCAAGAAAACACCTGTGGTGCCAAGGAGGGTAGAGGTTGGATCCCCTAGAGCATGAATTCTGGGATCTGACCTTTGCTGCCTTATTACCATCATTGTTAAAGGTGCTGGACACCTGGCAGGGGATGTCTAAATGGGAATTGATCTTAAAGAGTTGGAGAAAGTCTTGGTTTGTGCAGATGCAAATGGAAAGCCCCGTGCAGGTGCTCCCTGCAGTCAGCACCATCTGCTGTTCTTGCTATCCCCACCCATCCCAGCTGCCTGCAAGAGATACTCATTGCTCCCCAGACAAGGCTGTCCCTGCTGGGAATCTGATCCCTTAAAGGGTAAACCTCCACTAAATTAATTAATACATATTTTTATGCCAATGATTTTTATTATTTCAGGAGTATTGTTTATTATTTCTATCCCAAAATCAATTCTGGCATGCCAAGGCTTCACTGTATTTAGCAGTAATTTTTCTTTTATATAGAAGATGTAATTCTTGAGATTTTTATATATATATATATATATATTTTTTTTTTAAGTTTAGGGAAATTTTAATCATTAATTAATCACTTTTAATCATTAATTTTAAAATGCAGTATTGATTTATATATCCTCAGTTAATTGCTTATAGTGATTAAAAAAAAAAAAACAAACCAAAACAAAAATTCATGTTTGTGAAACATCTTATAGATACTGAAAATGCTCTTTTTTAGGTATGTGTTAAATGAATAGAGAAGGACTTGAATTAAAAAACAGTGTTTCCAGGCAACTGGATGCTAACTTCAGATGCTCTAACTGTAAAACCAGTCAATGAGTGCACTGTGTACCGACATTGTCAGTGCTAGCCTTAGTAAGGTACAAGGCAAAAGCCACTCAGCAGCTGTAATATTTAAAAGGGAGTGAGTTCCTAGCACATGATAATTTAAAGAATTGTCCTTCCTTTTCCTGGGATATACATTAGTGTCACTTCAGTGGCAGTTAAAGGGCAGGGTAACAAAGTGAAAAATGACAGCTCTCACAGTGAAAAAGTATTTAGCATGTATGGCCAAGAAGGGATGTGATGGGACATGGCGGGACACTGACTGCAGCAAATTGGATGGCAGAGTTGGCACTGACCTTACCAGGCTGCCAGAATGTCATTTGTAAGCTCCTACCTGTGCTCATTCTGCTCTTCATGGAGTAAAATTGGCTGAACTGATGCTCTTGTTGTGTATGTGTTCCCTGCTCTCACAACTCTCTCTGTATTGCAGCATATGAGTCACAGAGAGGGTTTTGAAGGACACATCTTTGCTGTACTGTATGTATTGAGGTGATGGCCCAGGGGCATTATTTTAATGATGCACAAATCTTCCTAATCAGTTTACTGTCCTACTTTTTGCATTTTTACATTCTGTTTTTCATATTGCAAGAGAGAGATTCTGCTTTCTGCCCATTTCCAAAGGGAAATTGTTGATTTTTTTGTTGAGAAAGGTCTGGGATCACAAGGGACATTAATTTTTTTAAGCTGGACACTAGTCAGCTGTATCTAAAGGTTTTCCATCTTTAGGAAAATGGATTTGCACTCTTTGCAGTCGTTATCAGTCATATCAGTTCTGATGTTTTGCTCTGTTAGATATAAAGTATGACCTGAAATGTTTCTCTCTCCCAGTTCACTGTAAACAGTGTATTTTAGAGCTGTCCAGTCTGTGTATTATGCTTCTGTCCATGTGCTTTTATTTATCTTTATGAAAAACCTTTGAAGTTTTCACTAATAAATCAGGAATGCAGCAACTAGTTTAGAAAAGTACAAATCTTGGCAGTTTTATGGATTCTATAATTTACCCAATCTTTCTGGTTAATGCCAACAGAACTGCCTAACTTTGTATTTTTTCCTAGTCAACTGATGCATCTCAAATATATGTCTGTCTTAAAAAGGTGAGGGATAAAGAACCTTAAATATAAAATATATAAATATAAAAATACCTCTACTCAGTATTTGCATAATTGAATTATTAATTTGTGGCATACTTTTATTGTTGTGCTAGTGAAAAACACAGTATCGCTGCCAACCCCAAAGTCTGATGTTAACTGAGTTTTGAATGCTTTAACATTTATATGTGTTTTAACATTAGAGACCTCACCAGTCATTTAAACTAAGTCAGGGGAGTAAATAATGCTTTAACAGCTCATTGTGCAACATGCCATTGATAATTCACCCCCTGTAATCTATAAATTGACCTTGGGAGCATTTTGCAAAGGCCCCTTTCTTTTCAGGGCCACCAGTGGTAACTGGTGATGACTGGAAGAGGAGGATGTGAATCTGTTGTTTGTACCTGTACACGGCACTTTCACACAAACACTTCCACTACTCAACTTCATGCATGCCATTAGTCACAGCTTGGATTTAAGCAGATTTTCTCTTTTTCTTGAAACATCCCAGTTACTGCAGTTTCTTTTCTATGTTTTTAGATGGTTGTGATGCAAGCAAGTAAGTATGGGGATAAAATCAGTAACAGAGGTGAACACCCCTTTCCTGATGCATTGCTTTGTGACAAACCTGAGGAAGGACTACACCATTCTATTACTTCAAAGTTGTTGAAGAAAAGATCATAAAAACAGGGAATGGTTAGGGTTTGAAGGGACCTTTAAGACCATCTAGTTCCAATCCCCAATCAGCCAGTCACTGTGAAAACACAGAAATATCTGTAGAATACAGGATATCTTTTCTTTTCAAGCAACATGCACAGAAACCATTATAGCCAAGTCAAATCATGCTCTATGATGGCTGTATTTTGGGATCTGATGTCTGTTGGTTAAGAACGTCGTGTTTACAGCAACACAAAAATCTCTTGTGTTCAAATGCAACTTAACCCAGGGTTAATTTTCTATGTATCTTCAGTTGTGTATAACCTGGAAAGGATTCAGTGTGTCTGTTGACTTTGTAAGTACAGAATCAGTTTCTGGTGATCTTGATGGAGCAGATCCAAGACCAAATGGAAGTATCAAAGTAGAGAGGGTGCAGCACTGGTAGGCCAAGATCCAAGGTTGGATGCTAATGACTGTAACCACTGCAAGTCAGGAAATGGCAAGAAAATGACTGACTAGAAGCATGTATGGGTATTTTTATTAATATTTTTTGTTTTCCATGGTGGTAAAGGCTCCCAGATGGCAGGAAAATGATTGATTAGAAACATGTATGGGTTTTTTATTATTATTATTTTATGTTTTCCATGGTGGCAATGGCTCCCACTGTTGGTGCTTTTACCTGTTGCATTTTTTTCCCCAGAAACTGCTGTGTTTTCAGTCCTAGCAGGAGAGACCAAAGGGTTGAGGTAGCTTGTAGTTTAGAATAAAGTCTTATAAAATACTCAAGTATTCTCTGAAGTATGTGGTTAGATCTAGATACTGAGGTATATCTGAGCTATTCTGGCATGGGATGCTCAGTACCATAGTTGGCTCCTTAGGTGAGTGGTGAAGGAGCTGCCCAAGCTGCACATCCCTTAGAGCCAGAGTTTTCTGCTGAAATTCTGGGCTTCTCTAACAGTCCCAGCTTCTTCCAACCTTTATGTGCAACTGAGCATGGAAGCAGTGGTGGCAAGTGGCTTACATTGGGAAGTTTTTCATCATTAACCACCCAAAGTCACTGGAGAGCTGAAGCTAAAGACAATTTCCAGATGCCCTAGGGGCCTGGAATCTCACTTGAAAGACTTATGCTGATTTACTGTTCATTAATTTTCCTCTCTTTTCCCTCATGTGTCTTCCTTTCCCACTTACCAGCAGAATTCTTGGTGGTTTAAACCCTGCAATTTAATAAAGCAACCCTTCAATTCAGGAAAGGAATGTTTCCTGTAGAGTTTGCTCAAAGGAAGTTTTTAAGGTTTCCCATTTCTGGGTGGAGACCTAGGTGGTGGTATTTAACTTTTAAAGAGGAATCTGTGGATAATTGCAAATGGCTCTTTTTGCTACTGGCTGCACCTGGAAGAACTGGTGATAATGGTAATTAAGAGTTGCTGTACACTTGTGTACAGTAAATCACTATTTTCCCATGCTTTATACCTGCATTTCTATGAAGAAGAGAACAATGTAGTATCATTTTCAGTGATGCCTTGAAGACCACAGGGACAGAGATTGCCATCTGTACCAAAGCAATTGCCCATCTTATCTCACTTTCATCCCTGACAGCTGCAGAACCTGAAACTAAAGATTGTTTCTCTTTTAAAGCATTAGGATGTCACTGCAAACTAATCATTTGTCCCTAACCTTGGCTAATAGCCAGTGTTTCTCAGTGCTGCTTTCCTGCAGGTGGTGTAGCCAGGATCTGTTTGCTTTTTGTTTTTTTTTTTTTCTGTGACAAGGTTTATGTGTGCCTTTCCAGTCTAACATCAACAATTTGTACTAACAACCTCCTGGGGCAAGGCTGAAAGTTACTGTGAATTTTTGTTATGATGAAATAAAAAATGGGTGATTAGACAGAAAGATGCAACTAATATTGATCAGTCAATGGTTTCAGCCTGAGAAATCATCACAGACATCATCTGCCCTTGCATTTTAACATCACAAAAAGAATTTTTCTTTGAAGTATGAATGGTAGCCTTGAGGCACTTTGAGGCCACTTATACACTGCCATTCTATGTTGCAGATTTTTAAAAATTGCTTTGGGAGATTTTTGAGACTTGTAAATGAATTTTTACTGCTGCATTTGAGTTAAATATATTGTCTTGGCAAACAATTGAATTTCAGGAAGAGAGATATTAATGACTTGGGAGTGTTTAAGTATCAAAGTTTTAAAGGATTTTCTTCATTTGGCAGAGTTAATCACCACATAGTAGGCATGTCATTGATGTTTAAGCATATTTCATTTTTGACTCCAGCTGGGAGTTTATTTTAAAAATCAGTGGCATGATATGGCCATATCTCTTTCTGCTGTTCTCTGAGATGTTAGAGATGGAGGCGGGGGGGAAAAATACCCCAACCTATCAAATTTGCTTTCTTCAAAGTTCTGGTCTCCATTTTGGATAGTAAATTGATAGGACAAAACAGAATGTGATTTTTTACTGCTTTACTTGAGCCTATAAAATATAGATAGATAAATAGCAGTCAATGTCTATAAAGCATTGAGTAAGAGTGAAAAACTGGATAAAATAATTGTGTAGGGTATGGTTTGGTAAAAAACAGCCAAGTGAAGGAGTTTGATGATGAATGATTAGAAGGAGATTGAGACATTTATCCCCAGGGCAGGAAGAGGGAATGTATGGTTGTAGGAAATGATTTGGAGGATTAACTGCAGTTTGAAGAAAGGGAGGAGAGGGAAAATAACTGACAGTAGTTTGCAGCAATGATTTGTATCACAAAAACAATGTTTCTAACCAATGCCTCCCACCCAGAGGTTTCCAGGGTATAAGGAAACTTTACTTGATTTTAAATAAGGATGGGTAAATACAGAAAAGTACAAAATAATCAGCAAATAATTTGGAATTGATAAAAAACTATTATAACAGTCATGTACAGTCATTTCACAAGTATAAGCCGTACCTGATTATAAGCCGCACTTCCGGGTGTCGGCAACTTTTCGTTCTTTGTCCATATGTAAGCCGCACCGGATTATAAGTCACATATTTGTTCGTGGCGAGGATGCTCGCGCAACAAAGTAACCCATTTGTAACAATGACGCGATCGCAGGTTTTTACTGGTAGGTGCTCAATTTGCGAGCGCCTCTCCCCCCGCGGTGCCGGCGGGTGCTACTTCATCCGAGACTCATCCCGCTCCCTAGTAACTGTAGCAGGGCAAGCCTGGGTTTAATAGCGTGAACTAGGGGTAAAAGATATAAAGAGGTGCTTTCTCCCAGGGGTTTCCTTGGTTTATTTCCATAGCTTCCAGGGAGCAAAGAGGAAGTTTCCCAAAGTCTGTGGTCTTTCCTAGAGTCAGGAAAGGGGAACGGGCTTTTGGCTTCCTGCCAATAGGGTAGCAGAGGGGGTAGGGACAGTCCATAGGTATTACAGGGGTCACAGGAATCAAGGGACATACCATTCTTAATACATCACGAGTAGTGGGTTACAACAGGCAGGAGCGCCAGTTTTCCGCCGCGTCACTGGTGGGAGCCCTGACTTTCCCACACGCCACGCTGCCGGCAGGAGCCCACTCCCCCACACCGCCCAACAGAATAACGAATTTGTAACAATCACGTGATCACAGGTTTTACTGGCAGGTGCTCAATTTGCAAGCTCGGCTCGGCCTGGGGTTCGCACTTTTGGGTTGGGAAATTTCAGAACTTTGTCCATATATTGGACTCTCCAGAGTATAAGCCACACTTCCGGGTTGGCACCAAAATTTTAGTCAAAAGGGTGTGGCTTATACTTGTGAAATTACTGTAAATGTACCAGTTTTGCTGGGGGAAGGAGAAGAAATACAGAAAATTAATAAAATCTCATTCTGTGTGACTCGTGCAGACCAGTTATATTGATGCCAGAGGGAAATGTTGTCTATTTTGGGGTTTTGACATTTTAGCAACAGAAATTGTGTTACTTTTTCAGCTTGGCATTCCCAAGAGTTAAAAGAGTGTCTCACAGTCTGGCTTAGGAAGCAATATACAATTTACTGACATTACATCTAGCATAACACTTCCAGATTCATAAAATGGTACTGACTAAACATTTTGTGCTCATATGGGATGAAATTCAATAGCATATAGGTCTAGTGTTGCAGCACAGCAAAAGGACTTGTCTAAATTCTGTAAGATGTCTGCTTCACCTGCAACATATTTGTAAGAAACTACAAGTGCCTCTCTGACATTTACAATTTGTAGTCCAAGGACTGACATCTCATTTATTCTGTCTGGGACTTCACAGTCCATTATAGTTCGGAGCTACTGTAAACAATAAGCTGAAAAATATTCTCATCATATTTTACTGTCTAAAATCTTTCTTCTGTAGCCTTCCCTGTTTGTGTCAGTGGGGTTTATGTAGCAGAGAGTGTGTTGGCCATTGTATGCAGTTATGTTTTCAGAAGAGATCATTATTTTGTCATAAGCACATCTAAATTGAAAGGCATTAAATTTTGCAAGCTCTGTCACTGCCAACTGTTCTGAGTTCTGGTGCTAATCCACATTATTCATCTTATTTAAAGCCCGTAAATCAGTGATTTCTTGTCAGTATCTTGATGCCCTATTGTATCTTTCCTCCTAAAGGTGACCAGTGTTGACAAAAATTAATTGATTTTGAAGATTAATAATAAAATTCACCATTAATGAACAGATTCTTCACAATATTTTAATTGATAGGTTGTATAATATTTAGAAATCACTGGCCTTGCTTGCCTTGAAAACTAGTATTGAATTTATTGAACACCATGGATAACCATTAATAGCAATGACAAGAATAAATTGATTGTTTTCTCCATGATTTTTCAGAAGCAATGCTGTAGCAGCACTTAATCTCTTCTCAGCATTTATCATAAAGTGTAGAACTTCTCTGAGAGTAATTTTGTATAGTAATGGTTGGCAACAGATTTAAGAAGTTGCTTTAGTGCATAAGTAACTTGGGAATTAACTGTTCAAAAGGTTGAGGGGAGTGTGCTGACAAGGATTTAAGAAATAATAACATCTAGAATCCCTGATTCACAGCTTTTTTTACAAGACTTAAATATTGTGGATGCCTTTAGAGAGATATGCACATCACAGACAAGACAGCATGATATAAGACATAAGGCTACAGAAGAAAATTCTTTTTACAAATCCTCCTTCTGTGAAGGGTTTTATTTGGCTAAAAGCTTTTTTGTTCTAATAGATTTTTCTGCTTAAGGGTGTATAGAGGGTCAGACTGGAAATGTGAACATACAGATTGTTAACAGCTCTCTGCTGCCCTGTGGCATGGACCTGCTTGCCCAGGCACTTTTATTAGAAAGTAGTGAGATTTTTGTGGTGGTTCAGAGCAAGGACCTGCCCTGAGCACTTCTGCAGGTTTCATTTCCATGAGAGAATATCCTAGCTACCGAAAACGACTAAATCTGGTACTATGGGTACTCAGCTCCTGAGATCCTACTACTTGTGCAAATTCAGGTGCTTTTAGTGCATCTCAAATCTGTTATAGAAATAGATAAAACAGATAGAAAATAGCTGCCCTGAGAGGGCATGAAATAGCATGCTGTAAACTACAACTCCATTTTCTGCATGAGCTGTAGTGATTATCTTTTAGTAACTTTGTAGCTAATTATTTTAAGCAAAATTGGGTAAATTGTTGGCCACTTTTTCCATTTGGTTAGTGTCGCACAGCTTGATAAAAGCAGCTTTCTCCGGTGCAGCATCTGGGGACTCGGTGGCTCTCAGGAACCATTGCCTTGGCTGGATACCCAGGCTCTTGGTTTTAAACACATGCCAGGGTGTAACAAGCTGAAATGAATATGAGGATTGTATTAAAAATGAGGCAAAAATTTGCTCTCCCCAACAGAATCACTGAAGACTGCGGATATTGTTAGGTACCTCTTCAGGGTTTTCTGACTCAGGAGGAACCATTACATCTCATCTAAATGCTAGCACAAGAATTATGTCTGAGTTTTCTTTGGGCTGTGAGTCTTCTGGTGTCTCTTTCCCCATCTGCTGCAATTTGGCCTTACTCTGGTCTGCTCTGTTTTCCAAATGGACCCCATATGGGCTATGCACATAAAGTTGTCTCCATGAGCCAGCCCTTTCCCTCTATATTTTCTGCTTGTGTCCCTCACACGTGGCATTTTGTTTATTGTTTGCTTTCTGCAGGCCTGATAGTCATTATATATAGCCCTGTCCCTGATGACCGTAGCACTAGAATGAAACCTTTCACTTCAAATTGTTTATAGACACAAAGCTGAAGGGCTGAAGTGGATTTGTGATCCTGTCTGTGTAAAGCAATCTGTAGAATGCCATGATTTTGAAAAACTGAGTCATCTTTGTGGGTACCTGTAATGTAAAAAGCACCTTTAATAAGTTTTTCAGGTGCTCCTTTATTACCTTATCATTGGTCCTCACAGTAGCTTACTGTAATGGTCTGGGAATATAAAACACCTGTGATGAAATTGAATTTCTGGTAATGATTTGCACTGTGAACCTAAGAGAATTCATTTAAAGCCCACTTGTGAACCTTTCCTTCCATATCAGAGCAGCTCTTTCACAGAACCTGTACTGAAGCAATGCAATGATTCTAGGGGGCTGAAATGCTTCCAGCCTGGACCTTGAGCTGTCTCCACTTGCTTCCATAAAAAGAAATGGGATATTTAACCTGTCTCAGAAATTATTGTGAAAATCAGGTGTTTGGTGTTTAAGATCTGTTCAAACATAATTTTTTAATGGAGGAAGGGAAATTAATTACTATTGCTCTTCCTTTTGAAACCTAAAGTCAGTATGCATCTTCTCCGTAACTTCTGGGGTTCGAGGAGGGTTTCACTTTGCATTTTATCCTTTGGCCAGTTTATCTATGGCAGCATATACTTAGAATTAAGCATGAACATTTTCAAATTCACCAGCCAAAAATATGAAAATACAAAGGCAATAGGTTGAAGCTCATATTTTCATTTTTTTCTGGCCTGATGCCCTGCTAATTGTGAGAAAAAGAGAATGACGTGGTGAAGACAGGTTGCTGCATGCAGCAGAATCCACTTTCTGCCTGGAAGGGACAGCTACATGCAATGAAGTCTGCTTTGCATTCAGGGTTTTTTTTTCCTGGCATAACTTATTCATCTGATACTGAAAATCTGGTCCAGAACGTTTTACAAACAAACCCTAGAGGCTGCATGTATACTAAAATAGCACTTTATATTTTGTTTACATCCCTTGCAGAAGATTGGTGTAATATAAATTACTGCTTGAGAGATTCTGGTTCTGTATTTGCTTTAGGCACGTGCTCATTTTAGCTTTGTAGTTCTGCAATCTTAAAAAACACCAGGCCAATAAACAAGGAGCCTCGGAAGGTTTTGAGCAGAAAAAAGCATTACTCTATATTGTTGCCTTTAGCCCAAGCAGGCAAAGTTTACAAACTCTCACCCTTAGGAGACAGGTTATCTGTATACTGATTTTACTTGCTCAGTTTGTGACTCAAACTGGAAAAGTTCAAACATCCAGTATTCACTGCCACACATTCACATTGACAGCCCTCCATCTTTTTCACAGAGATTTTTTCTTTTGATCAGCCTTGTTCGTGTTGAGCTCTTTCCAGGTGTGTGTTGTGATTAATGTGCTTGCCCCATTGAAGCAGGGAATAAGCTGGAGCAACTCAGCTGCTCTATCTGTATCAGCTAAAGCAGAAAGCACCATATTAATAAATACTGAGTCCTAGCTTGTCTTGAGTAATGGCACTTAATCTGAGACTCATCTCTAACCTTATCTTGAAACAGCCCCCCACTTATGTAGATTCTGCTGTTTCTTGCTCTGTTCCAGTGCTTAACTGAATGTGCAGTGAGGTAATTTGCTCTAGTACCTTAAATTTATTCTGTTCCAAGTTCAGGGCATGAGCTCTTGTTTCCCCAGCCGGGAGCACAGAGCACGTGATGGTCACTGTCCATTCAGCCATGTCTCAGTGTGTTCTTCAGTTATCTTTTATAGTCTCAGCACACACACATATTTATTTATCCAAGCCTTTCTAAAAACTCT
This sequence comes from Catharus ustulatus, assembly GCF_009819885.2. NCBI lineage: Eukaryota > Metazoa > Chordata > Aves > Passeriformes > Turdidae > Catharus > Catharus ustulatus. The sequence continues at coordinate 5,348,314 of NC_046223.1, read as the reverse complement.
TTTCTAAACATTTCTTTTGTGTTTTTTCTTGGGCTTTCACCAGTTTACCTTTTCTGTACTCTACATGAGACTTCATTGTTTTGGAAGTGGTGATAGCAATGGAACCAGTTGCTCTGGCCATTGACACTTCTTTTAGTGCATTCCTAGAATAATGTTTTTCATCCTTTATGGCTGTTTAGTCGCTTATCCTGTGATGCATGTCAAATTCCTCAAATCCTGTTTTCATAGGCTGGCACTAACCATTTGCACTTGTGACTTGTGTGTTGTAGGTGAAGTGCTTCTCATGTCTTTGATCTCAGACTGCTTCTCCATTTCAGCAAGACTTGTTTTCAAACTTCATACTCAAAATAATTGCTCTTCTTTTTTTTTTTACTGGCCAGTTTTATAGGTGTATTAATTCCATCATTATGATGTCAAGTCAAGCATCAGAGCCCAGAACAGAGCCGTTGATGCCTCTGCTTTGATACATTTTCTAGTTTTGCCAGGAAATCACTTGTAATTGCCTCTGGGAGCATGTTTTCAGATGGACTTGCATCTGTGGTTTCATGTTAACCTACATTTCTGTGGTTTGCTTTGTAGCATGTCATGTGGAATATGTCAGGAACAGGAGTGAAGCCAAGGTAGATCCCATCAATGCTTTCTCTCTTGTCACTTGAGGAAAATTAGGTTGATTTGACAGCATTTGTCTTTAGCAGCTCTGTGCTGGCCATACCTCAGCATCTGCAATGATCCTCTAGATGTTTACTTAGGGATGGTTAAATGTATTTTCTAGATTAGGACCTTTTCAAATGTAATGTATTGCTCTATAATTTCCTAAATCCCCATTCTCTCAAGTTTTCCCTTTATTTCCTACCTATCCTTTGGGATTTCTCCCATCAGTCATGAATTTTTCAGGAGAATGGTCACTGTTCCCCTGGAGTGTCTGGAGTGATTTCAACAGGCGTTCACTGGCAATGTTTTCACCTACATATGTCCAAATGCACTCTTTCTCAGGTTTTTTCCATCCTTTTTCTTTGTTGAACTTGATTATGCTTAAGGGTTTGCTTACAATGGAACATCCCTTCCCTTCCCTTCCCTTCCCTTCCCTTCCCTTTCCCTTCCCTTCCCTTCCCTTCCCTTCCCCTTCCCTTCCCTTCCCTTCCCTTCCCTTCCCTTTCCCTCCCTTCCCTTCCCTTCCCTTCCCTTCCCGGAACCTTCCGGAACCTTCCCGGAACCTTCCCGGAACCTTCCCGGAACCTTCCCTTCCCGGAACCTTCCCTTCCCGGAAACCTTCCCGGAACCTTTCCTTCCCGGAACCTTTCCCTTCCCTTCCCTTCCCTTCCCCTTCCCTTCCCGGAACCTTGCCTTGCCTTGCCTTGCCTTGCCTTACCTTGCCTTGCCTTGCCTTCCCTTCCCGGAACCTTCCCGGAACCTTCCCTTCCCGGAACCTTCCCTTCCCTTCCTGGAACCTTCCCTTCCTGGAACCTTCCCTTCCCGGAACCTTCCCTTCCCTTTCCTTTCCCCTTCCCTTCCCTTCCCTTCCCTTCCTGGAACGTTCCCGGAACCTTCCCGGAACCTTCCCAGAACCTTCCCTTCCCGAAACCTTCCCTTCCCTTCCCGGAACCTTCCCTTTCCTGGAACCTTCCCTTCCTGGAACCTTCCCTTCCCGGAACCTTCCCTTCCCGGAACCTTCCCGGAACCTTCCCGGAACCTTCCTGGAACCTTCCCGGAACCTTCCCGGAACCTTCCCTTCCCGGAACCTTCCCGGAACCTTCCCGGAACCTTCCCTTCCCGGAACCTTCCCGGAACCTTCCTGGAACCTTCCCTTCCCGGAACCTTCCCAGAACCTTCCCAGAACCTTCCCAGAACCTTCCCTTCCCTTCCCTTCCCGGAACCTTGCCTTGCCTTACCTTGCCTTGCCTTGCCTTCCCTTCCCGGAACCTTCCCGGAACCTTCCCTTCCCGGAACCTTCCCTTCCCTTCCCGGAACTTCCCTTCCTGGAACCTTCCCGGAAACCTTCCTGGAACCTTCCCGGAACCTTCCTGGAACCTTCCCTGAACCTTCCCTGAACCTTCCCTTCCCTGAACCTTCCCTTCCCTTCCCTTCCCTTCCCTTCCCTTCCCTTCCCTTCCCTTCCCTTCCCAGAACCTTCCCGGAACCTTCCCGGAACCTTCCCGGAACCTTCCCTTCCCTTTCCCTTCCCTTCCCGGAACCTCCCTTCCCTTCCCTTCCCTTCCCTTCCCTTCCCTTCCCTTCCCTTCCCTTCCCTTCCCTTCCCTTCCCTTCCCTTCCCTTCCCTTCCCTTCCCTTCCCTTCCCTTCCCTTTCCCCTTCCCGGAACCTTCCCTTCCCGGAACCTTCCTCTTCCCGGAACCTTCCCGGAACCTTCCCGGAACCTTCCCTTCCCGGAACCTTCCCGGAACCTTCCTGGAACCTTCCCTTCCCGGAACCTTCCCGGAACCTTCCCAGAACCTTCCCTTCCCGGAACCTTCCCTTCCTTCCCTTCCCGGAACCTTGCCTTGCCTTACCTTGCCTTGCCTTGCCTTCCCTTCCCGGAACCTTCCCGGAACCTTCCCCTTCCCAGAACCTTCCCTTCCTGGAACCTTCCCTTCCCTTCCCTTCCCTTCCCCTTCCCTTCCCTTCCCTTCCCTTCCCTTCCCGGAACCTTCCCGGAACCTTCCCGGAACCTTCCCGGAACCTTCCCGGAACCTTCCCTTCCCTTCCCGAAACCTTCCCTTCCCGGAACCTTCCCCTTTTTATTGCTCCTAATTTTACAAGGTCCTTTTTCGCATCATCTTTCCTTATGGCATTTTATATCCTCACACCTAAATGTAGGATCACTGTCAGGATCATAACCCATTAGCTCAGGAATTGTGATCACATAGTAACTGTTGTTAATTCTGCGTGACAGTCACGAAAATGCAATAATAGTTATGCAGAAGGTGCTCTTTGTTTGTTGGCTTAGCATTTTTTTCTATAAGTATGGCAGAAAACAGAATCTAGGGAAACAAAAAAACTGAACCCCGCCCCCCCCCCCCGAAAAACAAAAACTAACAAAAAATGCCCCCTTCCCCACTCCCCCCCCCAAATAAAACCATCCCCAAACATAAAAAAAACCCCAAACCCAACCAACTAACCACAAAAAGGGTCTGGGAAATCTATTTATTAAGTTGAAATTTTGACAGTGTTACTCTGCTAATATTAATCTGTGGAAGACTTGTCCTGTTTTGTGGGTGGTCATCAGCATGAGGACCTAGAACATAATGGCAAATGTGTTTTCCTCTGTGGCATTCCAGAGGAATTTTCCAACTTTGGAAACCCCTCGTGTTTGCCAGTTCACAACTTGCTACAGGGAAATTATTCCCTTTTATAAAGGAAGGGGATTTTATCCCATTTCCTCTTGTTTTCCTCTGTGGATGGGGAAACATTTGGCCCTATTGTCATGAAGTGGTGTTAGAAAAGTCCTTAGAAAGTGGTAACAGAAGAGCATATGGCAACAACTATAGATTTTGTGGACATCACAGAATGTCTGTTCCATTGAAATTCCAGCCATGAAACTGTGTGGGTGGTCAGAGATGAAAGCAGAATCGTGATAGCAGAGAGGGGATAAAAGATAACTGGAAGTGGCATTTGAGTCATTACCTATATTTAAAGTGGAAAATGTGTGTCCCTAAGTGCCAAGTACGAGAGGGCAGATCCAAATAGGGGTGAACTGCATCAGCTTTTGGGGCACTCTTTTCTTAAAATATGTTGGACTTTTATACCTCAAATCCGTTTAGCTTAGCATTTGTTATTTGGGAAAAAAAACCAACAGAATCTTATGATGGAACTGCTCTAGATGGCAGGAACTGACTTACACTGGTCAAAATACTTGAGTAAAAGGATATAATTATGTTAAGTAGTGCTGGTGTCAGTTCTCTTTTTAATTTGAAGACAGAAGCACTTTGAATGTGTAATTAACTTCTTCAAATTACCTGTGATGCTATGGCCAATCATAATTAGTTTTATTTTGAAATTGCATCCATGCAATTCAGTGCATTGAATAACATCATACTCAAAAATAAAATTTTAAAGATATTGTTTTCACTGGAGAAGGTTGCAAAAGGAATCCTGTAAATCTTGTCATTTTTGGGTCCATGTAAATGTTACAGGCAAAGTTTTACGCTCTGACTATATTCTGTGTGTTTTTCAGGTTATTCTGCAAGTTTTTCATATTTCTCTACTTGTGATTATTTTTTTTTTAAGTCTAACTTTTTTAGCTCTAGCAGATGTGTACATCAAATGTTTATAGGGAAAAATATTTTCACTAAAAATGAGGTCTCGTGAAGTAGAAAGAATTTTTATTATGTCGCTTTATGCACAAAGCATTTGTTTTCTAAACACTGTGGGCTTATAAACATTTAAGAAGTAATGCCGTATATTCACAACATGATGCGCGTATCACTTCTTTTTGTCACAATTTCTCCCCAAGTGATACTTGTAATTGTAGAGTTCCTAATAGTTTACCCAGCTTTATACTTCTGATGGCAACCTGGCGCAGTGATTTAATATTCTGCTGGGACTAATTTCAGTGTTTGAATTCTTGAATGCTGGAACATTACTCCTGGTTTATTTGTGCTGCAGTTGTTTCACCTTCCCTGATTATGTCTTCCTCCCATCTATGGGATAATACAGTTCTCCTAAGAATAAGAATGGAGGAAAAACCTCCATGGCTTTCTTGCCACAGATGCACAGATTACAGGGCTGGGGAAGAGGATGGTGATGAACTCATAGGCTTTCTGGAACATGCAAGATATCAAAGTACAGTAATTTCATGATTATAAGCCGCACTGACTATAAGCCGCATCTCCGGGTGCCGGCAACTTTTCATTCTTTGTCCATACATAAGCCACACCTGATTACAATACAGAGTGTGATAAAAGATATCTATTCTATCACCATCTCTTGAGGGTGGGGGCAATGATCCTTATCTCCATGGGATATATTCTGTTGATGGGCCATCCATTGAAACCAGGCAGGGCATTGTTCTTTATCTTTTCACAACCCATCCTTCCTCCAGCAAGTCATTTTCTGCTAATGGCCATTGAGTCCCACTGGGTGACTGATAAAATTACTTCATCCCATTGGAAGTTGCTCCAACCAGGGGGAAGAGCCCAACATTTCTTACCAAGATAAAAACAGAGGTTTTGGGACACTGAGGGAGCCCCTTTCTTCACTGGACTCCAGAGGAAAACCGGATTTCTCCACATCACCACTGGACCTTTAGAGGGAAACTGCACCTTTCTACAGGAGCACTGCTTCAACTGAATCACATCTGTCACTGCAGGAGGATGCAGCCACCACTTAATGGGACTGTTACCAACACCCTGCCTGACGGGGTGTCAGGTTGTACTCTGACTTTGTCAGGGTTTGGAGTTTGTTTCTTTTATGACTGTATTTCTATTTTAATTTCCCTAGTAAAGAACTGTTATTCCTAATTCCCATATCTTTGCCTGAGAGCCCCTTGATTTCAAAATTACAATAATTTGGAGGGAGGGGGTTTACATTCTCCATTTCAAAGAGAGGCTCCTGCCTTTCTTAGCAGAGACCTGTCCTGCAAACTAAAACAGCAACTTTTCGTTCTTTGTCCATATATAAGCCGCACCTGCTTATAAGCCGCACTTTGGGTTCGGACCAAAATTTTAGTCAAAATGGTGCAGCTTATAATCGTGAAATTACTGTTACTCTGATTTTAATGTCTTAATTTTTGAATACATCTTAGAAAATCCGTCACTGGTAAGGTCACTAAAACTTTGGTTGCATTGCTGTTAACTGTTGCCCCTTACTTCTAGCCTGGAATTTAGTGAACTTCTTTTTTTCACCCATTTCTTTGATCTGCAAGGTTAAAAACTCTATGATGGTGTATTAGGAGCTCATGCTTGGTTGATTATAGAGTAATTCAGATTGGCAAGGAGCTCTGGAGTGTTCTCAATGGTCTGCTGTGGACTGCGTCCATTTGGATTTTGAATCTCTCCAAGGTTCAAGATCCCACATTATAAATCATTTACCCAATTACACGGGGTACTGAAATGGAGGTCACTAGTCCTCTTTCCTGTCCTCTTTTGTCCTCCAAGTCGTGGAAGACAACCAGGTTTGTCAGGCAGGATTTTACCTTGGTGCTTACCTGATGATTTTTCCTCCACTTGTTGTCCTTTATGTGTATGGAGGTGGCTTTGGGGGAATTTGCTCCATAATTTTCCCAGGAAATGAGGTGAGCTTGACTGGCCTGTTGTAACTTCTTCTTCTCCCTTCTTGGATAAGGGGAAAGTTGTCAGAATTTTTTGAAGATGCAGTAGCATCCAGTGGCTGCCCAGCATCCTTATTTATTGTGAACAGCATGTCCTTTTCATTTGATGCTTTCTAGGATAAAGTCCTCACTCCTTAAATATGGTCTTTTTTCTTTGTTTCTGGATTTATGTTCAGTAGCAGTTGGGTAGATGTTTGGTCCTTTCTGGCCTCTGCTTGGAAAACACCCAATTCAATTTTAAAACTTGTCAGCCAGCTGATCTTTGATATATTTAATGTATTGCATTAAATTTGTAGTTTTCCTATTTCTTAAACAAAATATTACTTGGCATTGAATTGCATAGCTCAGGGAAATTTATCATCTCAGCACCTTTACCTTTATTAACCTTAGTGTGTAATGTCATTGCCACAGATCTTGAGTGAGATTGACAAGACCATAAACACTTTTAACATATATAGTCCTTCTTTAATTGCTTAAAAACCAGTTGTGTTGCTTGTTCCATAATTTTTCCCAGGACTGATTCCAGGTGACAGGTCTCTACCTAAAACCTTACTTACTTACTTTTTGCTACATTAGCTAGTTTGCTTTTTTCCAACCCTCTGAATTTTTGTACTGTTCAAAGAGTTATTCAAAATTGATGTTGATGGTAAAAATTCCTCCTTAAAAACTACTCTTTGAAGGTACTACCCTGAAGCTTATGCAGGCCTACTGCTTTAAAAAGGTCTAACTCTACAAGTTTCATTTAAACACTACCCTTGGTTACTTTTTGAATGAAAGATAAATGTTATCATCATTAAGTGGTATGACATATGTACTGATTTATTTTCCAGATACAGGAGAGAGATTCATTGACTGCTTCTACATTTTACAGCATTATTAACATCTAGTCACGTTTGTTTGCTAATCAACATGAAAAATTACTGTGACTCATTTTGTTCCTAACATATTTTTAAAGAAACACCCTTTTATTTCTCCTTACCAATGATTCCCAGTTTCTTCTGTCTCCTCTTGCCTTCCATTTTCTTCCTACTTGCACTGCATCACCACTTCTGTTAAGTGCCCTACTGATACAGCATAATAGCAAAATTAAGGGAATTTATTTCTGTGCTGATCTCCACACATTTACATTGCAGGATGATGCATATCCATAGACCAAATCTTTATTTTTCCTTCAAGGTTTTAATGGCCATCTCTTTTTTCACTGCTGAAGTCATTCACTGAGTGCATGTGCCTGTTTATTCATGGAGAGCTGGTTTTCCTCTTTCTTGGGCCATTTTTTTCCTGATAGCCATCTTTCTTAATTATGAGTTATGAGGCAGTTCGTTCTTTAATAAAGTTTTTAATTATCTGACATAGTTCTTATTCAGTCTCCTTATTCTTTGTTTCTTGGTACATAAAATTTTTGTTTTTGGTGAAATCACTTTTCTTAAGAAGCCTGAGACTATTGGAGATTATTTTCATTAATTTCCATCAAGGCACTCAAGATTTTTAAATGCAATCAATCTATTTCTATTTATCCTGTTCATATCTAATGCTGGATTTATCTTTTTACAGGCTTTCAGAATTTTTCAAATTTTTTAAAATCTGAGGAAATTGTTCCTACAATTTCTGGCTGCATTGAAAAAATTATTACAAATCCACTGTGCAATATTAGTCGTGAAATTAAATTTACTTGATGCTCAC